>NW_027437182.1:22135063-22252563 GCF_033239565.1 Halichoeres trimaculatus
AACAAAAGGGCTCTGATTCTTATCGATTCCAGCGTAAACACATCCTGTATGTGTCGACTCTTTATTAATGAACTCTGTCCTCCTCCTCTGTCACAAGCAAGCCGTGTTTATGTGTGTGTACGTGTGTGTTTCTGTGTGTGTGTGTGTGTGTGTGTGTGTGTGTGTGTTTCTGTGAGTGCATGGAGTGAGGGAGGGGTAGGGTTAAGGGGGAGGGCAGTTTGTTTGTGTTCACACGGTACGATAATCCCAGAGTCTAAGCTAAGACGTTTTCATGTCGAGTTCAACTCTAGTTCATCTTTTAACTTCTCCAGCGGCGTCTGAAACCACACACACGCACACACACACACACACACACACACACACACACACACACACACACACACACTCACACACTAATGCACACACACACACACATAAAAGCACTAAACACTAATGTTGAAACTGTGAAAGAGTCAGAGAGAGAGTCATGATTTCTCCTCCTCCTCCTCATCTCTCTCTGTGCAGACGTTTGAAGCTTCGGTCGCATCTCTTTGATAGTTTTGTGTTGTTTATTATTTTTTTTATGGGGGTGTTGCGGTTCACAGTATTACCATGTAGTCATTGTACTTCTGTCTGTTACATTTTTAATGTTACAATTTTTTTCCTGTATGTACATGTGATTTTTATTTTTTCTATTTTTGCTTCTTCTTCATCTTCTTCATCTTCTTCTTTTATGAATGAACCACACTTCTCTCTGTTCACCCTGATGTGTCCATGTGACCAACTGAAGCACCTTGGTAGGAAAGAGTGCCAACAGATGACCCCCCCCCACCCTGAGCCTCAGCCAGCTCAGATCACTCACTGTATACAAAGATGGACGACATGCCATCCTGTTGCACAAAAATGAAGCCAAAACTCTCCTTGCAAATGACATTTCAAAGTCACAGAGAGCAGGAGGTATCACATCCTCAAACCAGAGCACACTCTCAACTGAGTGATAATAGGGATGAGGATCAAAACTTGGGTCGACCAAAGACTTGGTTCCTGAATTGTTTTTTAAATCAGCATCATTTGAGCATCTTGATTCTGTTGTCGAGTCTTGCCTTTCCTCTCTTGTTGTTAAATCTCCAGTCAATTTAAATCACTGCTGCCCAAAGCTTTTTAATGAACTGTCGCACCACACAGAATGATGATGGCAGCGAGGTGCTGAACATGCAAAGAGGTCCAGAGTTTGACATTTTACCAAAGCAGGGGAAGAGGAATGTAGTTGATGTTGCTAAATAATGCCCTTTCAGGAAACACATCAGCAGCATCAAATCAAACCAGAATGTAGAGTCGTTGACAGTCTGCGGGATGCACGAATCAGCAGCTAATCAAACTAATCTGTGACAAATGGTTTCATCATGATGCTTTCGAGGTCTGGTCGGTTTAATGACTGTTAGGTCAAAGCAGGAAAAACAAGATCACCTTTAGTAATCTCAGTTATGTCTGGGATCTTTAAAGAGGCTTGATAATCATAGAAGTATCAATGAAAATCAATGATCCTGTGGGTGTTTCCTGTCCACAGCAGAACAGATTGGGCACATTTGAGGAAGATGGTCATGGTTTTGAAAATGTCAGTAACTCTTTTGTTAGTGTTTAAGGGTTTATTTCTCTACTTCTCTGATAACCCAGTGATGCAGTAGCCTCATTGGTTAACACAGCTGTCAATCACAGCATCACATCCGCTCTTTATACAGCATCAAATAAATAATTCAAAGATCACTTGGAGGTAAACTCACCAGCATGACGAGAGATAAATATGATGAAAGAAACCAGGTTTGATACTGCAGCCTGTCACAGAAGGACGTGTGTTTTGGCTTTGCTTTTAAGGGGCTGGTATGTCGTCCATCTGTCTATACAGCTTTTTTGTTTAGTCGTATCTTCCCTTTTACACACAGCTGTTTACATTCAGTGTTTACACAATCCTCCACCCACACACCTGGTCCTGATGATGATCATCCGCCTGAGGGAGAGGGTTGCAGTGGGGAAACAGTCGTACTGTGGGACAGGTGGGGGTTCAGGCTCAGGTGGTTTCGGGGTGTTATAAAGGGCTCTCTGAATTCCCCCCAAAGATAAAATCTGAGTCTAAAATCTCACTTTAAACTCAACGATGAAGCCTACAATCAGCTCTCTAAACGTGAAGCCTAGCTGGAGATGATGATCCTGTGGAGAGTGAACGAGAGAGCCACAGACATGAAGCAGCAGATGAAGCTGTGTGTTATTCTCTATTTTTATAAAATATTTAGATAGAAGCCAGAACAGGAAGTCCAACGCGGCTTCTGGTGAACCTTAACATTTGAAGCACAGTGACCTGATGGGATCAGAGTCTAGTTTAACCTGCTGATGTTTCCTGATGAGCCCTGTCCACACAAACACACACACACACACTCATAGATGAACTACTCTGAGTTTTGAAGTAAGTCCTTCTGTTTGTGAAGCTTCATTTGGATCACGCTAAATGTTTTCTGACCCTGCTGAGCGCTTTCTGTCACCTGAGTTTACATGATTTTCTTTTTTATATGGTAACTTCAGCACAGTTTGGTCAAAGGAACGGGAACATGTTGAGTTTGGGGTGCTTTTGGTTTTGGTTCATGGGTTTCAAGGCCAGTCTCAAAAAAATGAATGACCATCAGAGAGCTCAAAATGTGCTTCTGATTTTTGTATCACATTTGGTTTGAACTCAGCGCTCTCTGTTGTTTCCTTTACTTCGGCCATGACGTGAAGCACAGCCTGCCCCCTGTGAACAGTTTGTGGCGACCTCCTGCAGTGACGGAGTGATGAAGGTTTGTTAAAGGTGTGATGTTACAATGAGAGGATGGAGGAACAGAATCAGCGTGAATGTGACAGGCTTCATTCACTGTTTACCAGAAACATCATTAGCACCCTTCTGTCAGTTGACCTCTGACCTCTGACCTGTACCTGGCTGTGTGTGTGCGCGTGTCAATGAGTGTGTGTGGCGAGCGCTGTGACCTCATTGTTGAGTGATGCGCCGAGAACCAATAAACACTCTGCCCTTTTTTACTTCACTTCTGAGTCTGACTCTTTGTGCTTGTGCGGGTGTTTTGGAGCATTTGTTCTATGTTGTTGTTGTGTGACTGTGAGACTAGAAGTGTTTACAACTTCATACATTTCTTACATGACATTGTTGCCTCATGAATAAGTGACAAAATTAGTTCACACAAAATATGATCTAGATCAGTGAGATAGAAAATACAGACCTGATCAAAATCTTTAGACCAGTTGAAAAATTTCTAGGATTTAACTTATGCACATTTGGATCTATTGTAGCATTGCTACAATCTGCAAAAGCAAGAAGAGGGAGTGTGACAAAAAGCACTCACATCCATTGTTAGTGGAAGATAAAAGCAGGATATTTGTATCTCCATCTACTGGTTGTATGGTGCAAGGATTTATGATTTTCCAGACCTTATGACAGATTGGTGAGATGTTGAGTGTATAGGTTCATTTCATTAAATTAGAAGTCAATCTATGTCAGTGGTTCAATTCAAACATATTGGAACTTATATTTTATATACACTGTAATTATTCCAAGCATTTTGTTTCTTTTAACTGTGATGATTATGGCTTACAGTAAATTAAAAAAACAAAACTCCCAAACTCAGAATATAAGAATATTGTGAAATGAATAATTCCATTGTATTTTTGCCACACTGAGTCTCAAAGTGACATAAATTATAGAACCAAGCACCCAGGTTTCCCATTCACTTCTGAATTCATTTGTCCTGCGGGCTGGATTAGATTTTTAAAACTTTTTCTCTAAAATAGATGAACTAATCTTGTTCAGTTTCTCTTGATAACCCTCTGAAAGTCCCAAGTCAATTGGTAGTTTACCTTGAGCTGTCCTAACCTACCTACTTTTTCCAGGTTCAGTTTCAGGCCATGTCTATGCGTAGCAGGGTATCTAGGAAACCACATTTAATTTTATATGTTAATGCCTGTCATCCACACAAAACTGCAGTTTTGCAACCCCAAAAACGATATTTCCTGAGAACCTCTGGCCAAAGTGAAGATTTTGGAAAACTCTGGTTTCATGGTTTCATGTAGACTCGGGGAAACAGAATTTTTGACTCTCAAACGTCACATCTGAATGACAGGGGCTCATTGTGATTGGCTGGCAAAGGCACTTATCAGCGGAGTTGTCCCCCCGGGTTATTAATTCAAAAAAAATGCCCAGCGATGAGTACAAGGTCTTAGACCGCTGCTTTTTAACGAGCAGCAGGTGCTGCCATGGGCCCCTCCCCTATCCAAAACACTCACAGACGGACAAGTCCTCCATGCTTGCAGCTGCAGCCAGAGCAGACGACTTCATGCAAGTGAATCATATATATTACGTCTCTCTTAGGCCAGTACCAAGCCAGGATAAAGGAGGGTTAAAGATAATGATCTGTTTTTTTTGTCGGTCAAGTTTGGTCCAATTTTTATCATGACCACATCATCCATATTGTCCTTTTTTATATTGATATCAATAAAATATTGAGGGTAACCCTGTTGTTTAAAGCAATTTTAATATTACTATTTAATACATCTCATATTCCTTCTTTGTCATTTTTGTTACCGCAGATAATATTTTACTATTGTATTGTATGAGTTAAAGATATTTTACAGTAGTCAAACTTTGACCACCCTTTTCTTACTTTATTAAGATGTGTTACAGATGTTAGATCTTGCAGGTTGGTCTGAGTGAGAGGGACGGGAGTGTGCATGAGACTTAGTGAGATTTCCATGTTATAACATTGAAGATTTTTATATTATAACATGTTATAGATGTCAGTTTTGAAGTTGGAAGTTCATGCCTCACTGTATGGACAGGATAGCTGCTGTTCTGTGCCTGAGCTAGGAGCCACAATCCAACACAAAGGCATCCACAGAGATCTATGTGCACAACTGTATGCTCTGTACTGACCATCTGAAGTTCAGTGAAGTTCATGAACGACGATTCCTTTGTTGTGTGATGTGTTTTATATATTATATATTATATATTATATTTGAATTTATTTAGGATTGCCCCTTGGGATGCAGCATCTCGTTTTCGAGGGTTTTCCACCCATGCACATCCAGTCGCAGTTGAAGTCGTTCAAAAGAGCTCAAGCACTACAGAATTCCTTCCTTCAGACCCTTATCTTATTGGTTAACTTATTTCTATATTTTTTAGATTTATTTTCTGCATCTTCAGCCCATTTTTTATGAATTCTCTTTGTGCACTTTTCTTTTTAATCCTAATACGCGCATTGAAATATGTCAACAGTTAAAAAAAAAAACTCTAAAAGCCACGTTCTTTTTCTTCCTTTTATTCTCATACAGTTGAGGTCACATCATTGCATCATCACACATCATCATACCCAGTAGGACAAAAGTTAAAAAACGAGTCAAATCTAAGCTGTAAAGAGTAAATACATACTTATAAAAAGCTCTCTTATTGTCACAATCAGGTTATTATTTGTGTTATTTTGCTGAGTCTCTGCTGCTGTCAGCATTAATTATCTCAATCCTGCAGATTAGTGATGAGATTATGGAGAGAAGTAAGACAAGACAGGCTTTTTGTTGGTCAAGAGGCAGTACAGCAGAGCTGCGCCTGAGAAAAACAGCATGATGCTCCAACCACGAGAGGGTTTGGGTTCTGGTTCTGGTTCTGGTTCTGGTACCACTCTGGTCCTGAAAGGCTGAAACACTCGCTCCCACTGAGTCAAAATGGCCTGGCGGGCTCCTGCCCACTGGCCTGGTCCACTCAGACGGTACTGGTACGGGGTACAAGGACCAAGAAACACATGCAGAGCCAGTTTTGGGTCCTTCAGGAGTAGCCCCAGGAAGTTTGGTCGAGCCCCCACCTGCTCCGCCAGAGAGTCCAGATAAGGTATGTAGTCCACCTGGAGAGGGTTTTGCCTTGAGCACACAAACCTGGCGGACAAAAAACATCATTAGAAAAGTAAAAAGGAAGAAGAAAAGAGAAAGGGGACACAAGATTTAAAAAAAAGGAAAAAAAAAAGAAAATATATTCTGAGGACTTTGTTCGGATGTCGAACACATTGTTTTTGTTCGTAGACATAAAGAAGAAGACGTAATAAAATATCCCCTGAATAACATCGTCCTGTATGTCTTGCTAAGTAAAGTAAAAAGGTGAATAGAATGATATCATCAGCAGAAAACAAATCTGTTTGTCACATTTTTCCGTAATGTAAAACAGTACTTTATAATTAGATATAGAGCCTTGTGGGACATCATTTTTATATATTTTAAGAAATGTAAAATAAATCTTTAACTTGAACAGATATTTTGCTGAGTCAGTAAACATTCTTGCGTGATCAGCGGTTGTGCTACTTTATGTTATCATCTTTGTAGATTGAAGTAATGTGTCAATTTCATTTTTTGACAGGTCTTTTTAACTCCTTTATATGAATACTTCAATAGTTTTAGTGACTGTTATTAATAAACCAACCTCAAAACTCCCTCCACAGATTTATAAAGACCATCTTCAATAAATATTTAAAAAAAAAACACAAACAGCAGCACACATCCAAACATACTACATTACATCTCACCCCACACCATGCCATTTATGGATTTAATCTTCTTCTTCTTCTTTTTCACGAGTTGACTCAACATCAATCAACCCCAAAATCAAGATTAAAAGCTGCCGCAGTGGACGGGTTTTACGGCAGATCATCTCAACAGTGTAAACTGATCTAAACTCAAAGAGCTATGGTTTATTTCTTACTTCTGGTTCATGGTTTCTGTGTCTTCACTGATTTCCTTAATCATGGTCTCTTCTGAGGGGAGTGTTGCTAAGCCTGAGGTGAAAAATAGTTTTTAGTTCAGGACACAAGGAAAAACGATCTAAGCATGTATTTAACACTTAATGAATGATACTTACTTTATTGAAAATTGCCTTAAAATAGTGTTTTCATTCTCAGCTAATGTTTTCCAAACAAAGGGCTTTACAAAAGTATTGTTCAAATTAACCTTGCAAATAAGGTATTGTCCGGTCCATGGGGAACACACTGAGGTTCAATGCTCTCCAAACGGCCCTGCAGAGCTGGCGTCTGCTTTGCCAAAAAGATCTAGTTCTTAAATTCAAACCTGTGTTTTGAAACAGAGGATAGCTTTAACACTGATCACTCCACCTTTAAACACCCTGGTGGCCCAGCGAGCCTGCATCTCAGCCAGAGGACCGATGGCCCCGAGCCCGCTAATGAAGCCGACCACAGCCAGTGTGGGCCGGGTCAGTGAGGGGGGGAACATGTGTTTGTAGAGACGCAGCCTGTAGTCACATTTGGTCTGCAGATCTGGAGGCAGGAAGGGGAAGCTGTAGTCGAACCCTGTGGCAAACACCACCACATCCACCTGGAGACACACACGTCGGAGTGCAATAAAACTTTCACACCAAATCACAACAATTAGATTCACTTGTTGATCCACACACACCTCCTCCAGGACGCTGCCATCCTCAAACACCACACTGGACCCACTGAACTCTTTCACGTTTGGCTTCACCGTAATGCGACCTGTGATGATTCGTGCTGGCAGGTCGTCGTTCACCACAGGGAACCTTTTAAAAAAACTACCACAGAGGACAGATGTGTAAAGAAGTCATGAGAGGTGATGTCTCTTCAAGGGTAAATATTTTCTTTGTGAGTCATACTCTCTTCTGACAGTTTAGCTTTTGTCACTCTCAATCAGAACATTTTTCACCTGTGACATCCCTGATTATGTAACAGATGACACCCTGGGTGTTGAGCCAAGAGGTGCCTCCTCTCACTTGAACTTGGGTTACAGTCTCACATAAATCTCATAAAATACATAAAGGCCAACTATCAGTGTGGAGAACATGCTGTAGCTGTTTAGCTTTGCCTTTGTTTTGAAGTCACACTGTGGTTTGCTTGACCACTAGTTTCAGTATCAGGTTAGCCTCTTCTTGTTTTTGTAGGAAAGAGGAGTCATGCGGACTCTACTCTCTGAGGTTTAATATCTAACAAATGCAAGGCTGCCTTGGATGCCTGTTACGGCAGCCCTCTTTTCCCTTGTCTGTTTCTTGTAATTTTTTTTTGCCTCTTTTTAAATTTTTTTTTTTTTAATCATTTTTGCATTTGGAGTGGGTCATTATGTATGGCCCTTTGTTAGTCATGGACACCATACTGGATTTGTCTTCAGTGATATTTTTACTATTTTTGCTCCTGTGTTTGTCTGGAGATCCTACATGTAACCATGGTTGTATTGTTTTCATATGAGATTAGCTGTTAGCAGCCTGTAGCATGTCAATGCTAACTGGTGCAAGGCCTGATGTTTCCCCACAAGGTGAGGAGAAGGAGGTAAGGACGGCGTGCTAGTTCTAAGGTGTGAGCTTAGAAGCGACGATATTGATCTATACGTCCATCTATTGTTAATGGGAACTAACAGAGGGAATATCAGAAGGCAGAGTAGCATCATGCTATTCACAGACATGGCTAACGGGGCTAACACCAGGATACAGGAGACAGAGACTGAACAGACTGCTGAAGAAGCTCAGTCCTGGACCCTGTGGAGGTGGAGGCTGGCTGAACTGGAGAATGATGGACAAGCTGTCATCATCTTTTTTCTTATGGACCTTTTTGCACTTTCTGTACACTTTCTTACTTTTGTTTTCTTGATTGCTGCTGTGACTCCTGAATTTCCCCTCGGGTATAAATAAAGTGCTTTCTATTCTATTCTATTCTATTCTATTCTATTCTATTCTATTCTATTCTATTCTATCTCCGCTGTAAGGCTGTTCTGTGTTACCAAGACTTAAATGTTTGGGCAGAGCAGCTCTTCACCTGAGTTTTGGCTCCAGACCATAAAGTCTGTGGCAGAATACTTGGTTCAGTTTCTTCTCCACCATGCTGCTGATCCATGAAGGGAAAAACTTGTGAATGATCATGTCCATACGAGAAGTCCCAACAAGGTCACGTGGCACCCCTCCTCGACCAACCCTGCTGACGACCCACGCTCCACTTCTGGTGCTGATGTACACCTGAGGGTCACAGGGGGTCAGCATTCATGGGTCCAGTCTCTACTTTTATTTGTTGAAGTATAAACTTGAAGGAAGCTGAGTTTTCAGAATAAAAGCCCCTGTTCTTTTCTGACACAGAACGCTGCATGGTTGCTGTTTTACCTTTTCAGCAACTCTGCTGACATCCACAGCGATGTCACCTCCAGAGTTTCCGATCCCAACCACCACCACTCTTTTCTCCTGCAGATCCTCAGCACTGCGGTAATCCCAGCTGTGGAAATATCTGCCTTCAAAGCTCTCAATTCCTGAAATGAAGTCAAAGTTTTGGAAGCGATCACACAGGAGCTTCATAAGAGAGGTATTTCTCTCAGAGAAAACTACTGCTGTGGGTGATGACTGTGGTACCTGGGAAGCTTTTGAGCGGCAGGTGAGGGTGGGTGAAATGCCCAGTACAAACCATGACTGCATCAAAAACATGAGTCTCCCTCTGTCCCTGTGCGCTCTCTGTCTCCACCTCCCACCGACCTGTCACAGCAAAATCTGCTGTCTGCCTCACACTGATCACCGTCATCTGAAACACACACAGTGATGGATATCTGTCATTCAAACCACTGTCAACAATTAAAACACGCTTTGTCACCTGCAGCTGATTTATGCATCATGCTAATGCTGTTTCACCTGTTTCTCATTTCCTCACATTCACTTTTTGTTATCAATCAGTCATTGCCTTCTCCTTTTCAGTGCTATTGACTAAGATCGTACAGCTCAGCGCAGTCTACACCACAGGTTGAGTATTTATCAACTACGTCATGTGTGACCTTGGATGACCCCTGAAAAGGTAAAACTACCACTGATATCTGAGCACTCATTCCCTGTCATCACCTTTCTCTTGCATGTTAACCTGCTAGTAGCATTGACCAGCATTGATTTTAGAGTGTAACCTGGGCCCAGTTGTTCAAAGGTAATCGAGTCGGATTTTGATTATCGAATTGGATTAAATTCCTAAAATGGGTTGTTTAAAGGGAAAAGAAGGATTTCAAAATTGGATTAGATCACTTAGTCCAATCCTAGTTTTAATTCCGATCAAACCTTCAGTTTGTGTTGTTCAAAACATTTTGGTAGGATTTGGTTAACTTTGATCAAAAAAAAAAAAAAACAAACAAAAAAAAAAACCCAGGATTATCCTGATCTCAACAGAAGGTAGGATTTCAAGGTGGATTTCAGGAAGAAAATTTATTAAAACTTTCAATTGGTCAAATAATGCAACATTTGTACAATTTAGTATTGACAGTTTGATTTATATTTTGAACTTGACTTGTTTAACCATTACAGTGATAAAGTAGATAAAGTTAACTAAGGCTACCAATGAAGCCTTTCAGTATAGTAAAGTAAAAACAAAGAGAAACCTAAAGAGCAGAAGCACAGATACTCCTGGCAGAGGAAAAAAATCAAGCTGACCAAACCACAGCAAATTAGAGAAAAACTTCAGATCCACCTTCTAAAAGCAGAGCATAAAAATGTTGGACTGTCCTTCACAGATGAGGAACCCTGAACATTTTTGTTTTGTCTTGCTAACTATTGGACATTTAGCCACTTTTTTTTTTAGCATCCTAGATGTTTAAAAAACTTGAACTTTGTATTTTTTTTGTATATTTGTTATTCATTTGTAGTGGCTCAGATGAGGGGTCATAAAGAAATCAAAAATAGAGTGGATGTTCATGTTATTTTTTTCTTAAAACAAACAAACAAACAAACAAACAAACAAACAAACAAACAAACAAACAAACAAACAAAAAACACCTACAATGACCTCATGTTGGCTCTTCTACCTGTTGTTCTTTACAGAGCTGGTAGCCCACATTATGATATGTTGTCCCAATCAGAGCACAGGCAATCTGGGTTTAGTAATCCTGAAAACTGCGTATCTGGATCAGGGTGATCCTATCCAATGTTGCTTTGAAAAAGCAGCATAAAACTAAGATGGATTACCTGATCCTGAATAGCAAGAAATGGGATTTCCAAATCTGGATCATTTTGATCTGGATTCGATTCTTTGAACAACTGGCCCCTTGTGATTTATCAGCTGGGGTAGCAGATTGTTGGGGGCACAGAGATTGAGGTCAAGGGGCTGGCAGGCACTAACTTCTCTGTGCAACAGCTCACCTACAGGGCAATCTGCGCTGCAGACCCTTGAGTGGTGTCCAGAGATGGCAAAAGTACCCAGATTCCTTACTTGAATAGAAGTAAAATACCTAAGTAAAAAAAAAGACTTGAGTTAAAGTGAAAAGCACTGATCCAAATATCTACTCAAGTAAAAGTAAAGATTACAGGCTCTGAAATGTACTCAAAAGTACTTTTAAAAGAAAAACAAATTTCTATTACAAGATTAAACACAGATTTTTTTTAAATGGAATTTACATTAACAATGTTATTGTTTGAACAAACTCTACCTGCCTAGTTTCCCAATGCACTTCACTATACAGTCCTTTAGGTGTTTGTAATGTACACTGAAGGTTAACACATCACACTTCTGAACACTGAATTTTGGACCAGGATTAGCTCATAGGCCCAACTCTAATTCAACCTTTCTAACAGCACATCAAACAACAATTTTTCTCACTGGACGGGTGTTGTGTTATTGTGAGTGACACACCCAGAGGCTACGGATGAAAATAACTGCAGATGAAATAACTAAGATTCTCCAGCCAGTGGGAGCCACTCCTGTGACTGTGTGGGATCCTCACTGTTGTCCATTTCAAGCGGCTGCTCAAACATTGGGTGTGGGTGGAGTGATAGACCTGCTCTGACTCACACACACACACACACACACACACACACACACACACACACACACACACACACACACCAGACACGCATGCTTGCATGCACTAACACACATTGACGACTTTGTCTCCACCTGAGTCTTTCAAAACCCAAAACAGTTGACACGCATTGGTGTCGCAACACCAAAAAAGTAAAAATATGTACAGGCTTAGGTTATATACATTAAGTAACAAGACTTTTTGGAACATGTAAGGAGTAGAAAGTACCAATATTCATGTTAAAAATGTAACAGAGTAAAAGTGAAAAATCATCAGAGACAGAAATACTTCTAAAAGAACAAAGTACCTAAAAAAATCAACTTAAGTACAGTAACAGAGTAATTGTACTTCGTTACTTGCTATCTCTGGTGATGTCCACCTTAACCTGTGTTATATGGTCTCAGTTTGAGGACCAGCCTCCAGCTTCTAGCTCAGGGGCGGCCAACTTGTGGCTCGCGAGCCGGATGTGGCTCTTTGCCTTTCGGTGTGCGGCTCTTTGATCCACTCATAGAACTGATGAAATTGTTGCAAGCGTTGGGACAATTATTGCTTAATACTTTTGAGTGATGAGATTGATACTTAAGTTTCAGTTTCCTTTCTCTCATGTGCTCCTCTCAATCGTTCATGTACTCGTAGATAGATAGATGGATAGATGATAGATAGATAGATAGATAGATAGATAGATAGATAGATAGATAGATAGATAGATAGATAGATAGATAGATAGATAGATAGATAGATAGATGGAACTTTGTCTCTTCTCCAAGTACAAATGTAAACACACTTACAAACACGATAAATCTCACTTTGAAAATTGCAAATAAATTGATTTTCATTTTTGTTCATGTGTGAGAGGAAGTGCATTTGCAAGACCACGTTTTTTTTATGGCTCTTCGTAGTTTCACAGAAATTTTTGTGGATCTTGGACCCTGACTCGTTGGCCACTGTCGTTCTTGCTGGATCAAAACACATCTGACCCAAGCCCAATGTTTCCTCCTCTTCCAAGGGTGTACCCACTGAGTTAGTCCCTCTACTCTACAATCTTTCTTTTAGCTTTGTTTTTGCCTTTATTCATTTTATATTCACAGAACTAGGAGGCTATTTATGACACTTTTGCCCACTTTCCCAATCCAGCTCTCTGGAGGTCTGCTAAGGGCGGAGCTATGGGTAGACCTTGGTGATTGAGGCCCTGTGCTCTTACAATGTGTCATGGACCAGTTAGAAGATCATAATGAAAATGTACAGTCATCATTTCCGGAGGTGTCGAAAAAATCTAGAGCTGTTTTTTTTTTTTTTTTTTTCATAGCACAGATTGCACTCCACATTTAGTGTAAACATCCAGCATTGTTACTCTATATCCGCTGTAACCATAATTACAAGTACAGTTAGCAGGAAAAAAAAAGTTTAAGGTTGTTATCTGGTCAGGAATATCATCCAGAGCCTGTTACTTTGCTATAACTGACTTCTTTGGGAATAAAACTTTGACTTAAAGCTGACGAACCTGGAAGCGTATGTGTGGCAGGAGCCTGAAGGCTTGAGCGTAGAGCCTCAGATACAGCAGCACCTCAGAGTGATGCATGTTGTTTGGGAACTCAGCTGGAGGAGGGAAGTCGCTGAAGGCTATCTTCTCTTTGGAGCTGTTGATCACCACTGACCTGTAGATGTTTGCTCGTCCAGGCTCAGGCTTCTCCTGGAGATGGACAAGAAGTTTAGTATTTCACATTTACACAGCTTTTGTGACTATCAAACTATAATTGCATTAATACACCTACATAAACACTATCACTGCTGTCTATGAAATAGCACATATTTAACAAACTCCAAGTGGCTATTCTAACATTAAATATATATTTTTTTAATTCTCCTGAAGCATGTAAGTTTATTTACTGAGAGCAAAAAAGCAGAATCTATCCAAAGAGCTGCTGTTTACTGTAGGACCAAAAACTGACTTATTTTCTGGGTGGTTGCATAGCAATGAGTCTCTGCTAGCTTAAAGACACCAGAGTATTACTAACCCTGTTTTAATGCTGCTTTAATTCACACTTAAACACAAACAAATAACCAAACAAAATAAATGCCACTGCATAAACGAACAAACCTTCCGTGGTCAGAGGGCTACTTCCATGACAACCCTCTGCAAAAATAAGAGAGAGAACACTACAGAGTAAAAGCTTACAACATGACGTATAGCTACAAGAGACGAGCAGATTTACATGATATGAAAGCAATTTTTAAAGGTCCCATATAATGAAAAGTGTTGTTTTTGTGCTGCCATGTAAAGCCACTTTAGGTGCATTTTAACCTGAAGTTTAAAGAACTTTTAGTGTCCTACTTTTACAGTGAAGCATTTTGGTAAAGTGCCGAAGTGCTATAAAATTAAAGCCGACATTGAGGGGCCGTTCACACAACAACGGTTTTAGGGTGAATCACAAAAGTATTGTTGCCTTTCGGCCTTGTGTTTACACAGAAACAGTGTTTTAGCCGACTTAAAACGCAATTCTTTAAAAATGCACTCCAGAGTGGAACTTTTCTGAAACGCCACCATTGACGTGTAAAGAGTAAGCCGGCGTTTTCAGTGGAAACGCTGAAATCACACTCTGTTCCGCGCAAGCTTGTACAACAGTACAACAGCGCTGTTATTACGTTTACGATTGTCGTGAACTACAGTGTTGTGCTTGTGCTGCTCAATCTGCTGAATCTGCTGAATCTGCTGACTGTATTTCAATAAAATGAGCATCTGTTGCTTCACTTCTGCACTAAGTATTCCCCAAAACACTACATGATCGGCCCAACTCTACTTCGGTGGAGATCTCCCAAAAACAGCTTCAGGACAAGACAGTTGTAGCTCTAACTACAGGCCAGGCATGCTTACTACAGTGTTTTCAGTCCCTCTGCATTTCTGTGTATATACAGTTTTCTTTCATTGCATTGTCACTGCGTTTTAGAGTTTTCAGATGAAACATTGTTGTGTAAAAGAGGCCTCACACTGAAACCTGACCTTTGAAAAGCAGGGCCTTCTGAGGTGTAAATTTCTTGCCCCAGAACTAAATATGGAGCCTGGTTTCTGGAGGTTGAAATAAGTTTTTAGCGTCCCTTTACACTTGGTCAAGTTCCTATGTACTATACCTGAGCACAATGCACCTTCTTAGACATCTGCTGACCTGAAAGCACACTACCTGAGCAAATTTGCCACTTGTTCCGCTGTCATCTTGGCAGAAAAAACACATGCCTGTGCTCGAGCATGGATAAAGCACTCACAACAGAAGCTTATTAGACTGGCTTAGACAAAGTAAACTTTAGACAAAGTTTACTTGGTTACACAGGCTGCTCTGTGTAACACTCAGTCAAAAGAAAAATTATATGGGACCCTTGTCTGAAAACATACTGTGAGAAAGTTGGTATTTAAGCATCATTGGTCTTGAAAAAGAGCTTTAACATGAGCTCATTGCATGTCATAGCATTAACCCTCACCTTAAATCTCCACAGACCTCCTATGTCATGGCTGCTCTCAAAGCAGGTGGGCTCCAGACCTTCATCCAAACAGGCCTTGATGCTAGTCAGACCTGAAACCCCTGCTCCGATCACCAACACCTTGTGCACCATTCTGGACGCAGTATTGACTTCAACTGGAGAAAAGATCAGACATCAGGATCTTAAGATGGAGCAGACAGCGAGGCAAATGATGCACAGTTCTTGGAGCTATGGGCAACCGTCTCCCCTGATGCCTCTTAAATAATATTTAGGAGTGTCGTCATGCCTAATCTTGCAAGAAAATTAGCCTCCAGGCTTAGAGACAAAAGCAGGGGAGGTAAACATCGTAAACTTTAGCATCAGTGTTTTTTATAAATACAGGGTGCTGTTCACAGGACTGAAGACTGCCTCTGTCACCTTGAACTCATGTCAAAAACACTCGGCCCTTTTGACACCTCGGCTGTATTCACCACAACATTACAAACCTTTATGATAGAGAAAACATTAAATTTATTATCAAAGATGAATGTGAATTAATTCCTCTGCTGAATGCTGCCGCCTTCATTCAGCTTTTTCACTTCAATCCATGTGACTTTAGGTCCTCCTTTCCTTCCCTTTGTCTAACGCTTAGTTTTCTTGGAAATACTCTAAGTCATGTCAAAGTTCAAGACACAAATGTGTTTTGAAAAGTGTAAAGATGAGACAGTGTAGCTATTTTTGAAGGTGAAATTAAAAATTCAGGAGACTGATATAAATGATGTCACAGGTACCTGAAAAGTGTATTGAAGTACAGTAACAAAGTTTGTATCTTTGGATACTTTCAACCTCTCACTTCTGTCCACGGCTGGAGCTCTGATCTGTTGTTAGTCTTTGAGCTGTGGAAAACAAAAAAACAGGCAGAGGAAATGTGGGGACTCATGCTTCAAGGTCTTACAAGTTAAATGAGACATTTAAGGAGAGACAGACACTTACCAAAATATCTAAGAGTTCATTCACATGTTAGGATTTGTCGTAATCTTGGGCAGGCTGACTGGTTAAGCAAGGGTCAAATGGCCTGAGGATCAGCGGATTGATGAATAAAAGAAGCAGACACCGTGTAAGTGGATAATCCACACTGCAGCAGAAATAACAAACTGTGGACGTGACTGGCGATCTATGAGCTTTCTGTAAGGGTGGGTTAGAGGAAGAGGTGTTACTTGGCTCATCCTCTGCAGGTGAGCCGGTTCTTCTTGTTGCACCATAGACAAATATTCCTGCCCACATCATGAGCAGTCTCCAACACTTCCCTCCGAAATGTACAAAGATGACTTAGATGGTGGATGGTAGTCACACCCATAGCTGAGTGAATGCCTGTCATTATAGAAGCAGGAAAAATGCTTTTATGTGGTGACAGGACCTGAGTGCCCTACAAGTCTGAACAATGTGAAGCACGTCAAAGGTAACTGTCAATCTCTAACAGTGCTTCAAGAAGTTCATGCTGAACATTTGGTTGAAAACTGACATTGAATTGATTGAAACCAACCTGATTTAAAGAAAATTGATCATTTAATCACAAGTAATGTATTCATTATTTTGTTTTTAGTTTTTTATTTGCTAAAAACTCATCTTAAGGCTAATTACTTTTCCACTAAACACACGGATTGGAGCCTCGATTTAAACCCAGGGTTTTCAGTGCATGTTGACCTCTCTTACCATTAACAGTCGAGGTGTGAAAAAATATTGATAAGACCATATATTGGGATACTTTGACCTCTCTAGAAAAAAAATTGATATTTCAACTGTTAATGTTAATATTTTTGTAAGAAACAGAAATTCATATTTTAGCCGAGTTGGATGTAAAACTTGACTTCTGCACCTCCAGTGTGATTGATGGCACTGAAGAGCTGCCCATAGACTTTAAAATAAACATAAACTCAAATTATATTAAAAATATTTTAATCCTAAACTTGATGTATGGGTTTTGATGCAATAGACATCAATGTTTCCCTCTAATTTTGAGTCAGTTAGTTTACAGTTATTTTAAGTTTAATCTATACAGTGCAGAAGACTGATAAATCATATTCACAGAAACTTTTTAATGCAATATTAGATATTTTATGAGAAACATTGGTTACACCAATTGACATGTCTCGGTAGTTTAAGTGACAAACTTGAGGCTTTTTATGTTTTCATGTTAGTTGTGTGTATCTAACTGTTGACAGAGTAGTCTGCAGCTGCTCAGCATTGTGAACCAATGAAGAATCAAACACTGGTAAAATAAAGAAAAGAAACTGACTGAGACTCTGAGCTCTGCTCATGGTGCCAACTCGACAACATCAACCAGTATCAGCTGCAGATGCACACCTTTTATAAAACACGCCCAGAAGATCAATCAGTCACTGAATGACTCTAACTTAAAATCAATAAAGAAAACACTGCAGATTTGCCATCATAAACACGAAAATAATAAACAATATCTAATAATTGAGAGCATCCACTCAGCAGTAACACTGCACTTGACTTTCAGCATATCAAAAAAATACAATAAAAAAGTTGTTTTCAATCAGAAATTGCAATTTCTCACAATATTGTAATATCATGATGCATCGTAATACTATCGTGTACTCAACCAAGGATTGTGATGGCTATCGTTTTGTGAGGTTTGTCCTAATACTCACCCCTAATTAACAGGTGCATCTCGATACATTTGAAATAAAAATGAGAATATTACTTAAGACCAATAAATAGGGTATTTTTTTAACATAGAAATGTTGACTTTTTAAAAAGTGTGTTGACTCATACCCACTGAATACTTGATTGAGACCCGGTGCAGATGCAGCTGAGGCAGACCCAGCAATAACTGGGGTCTGGGGTCTGGGGTCTTAACAATAGATTCTCTGTGGCCACATTTGATGTTGCAGCTTGTACTGACATATTAATCAACACTGAAAGTAACAAATCACTACTCTTTATAAGTATGTTTTTTTCTGGTGAAATCTCAATAACTCAGTCTCTCAGTTACTAAATCTTGGAGAAGACTGGCTGTTTGCATTCAGACAAAGCAGTGAAAAGCGGCTTTGGTTGAGTTTGTTAAAACACAAAAAAAGCAGCGTTATTCAGTGTGAAAAAATGATAATGGAACAATTTTAAAGGAAATCTTTGTTCTTTTTCTGCCATCGTCAGTGAGGATGGTGGTGACCCCTTGATGCTCAGAAGTTGTTTTGCTACAGTCTCTGCGTTTACTCCTGCCAAACATCAGTTTGATTGATTGATTGTTCCTGGCACACACTCAAATGTATGTGTTGTGTCATTCAAATTGGTACTCTTCACTTTGTGTCAGTAACATAACCGTAAATAAACTATACAAATGGAGGAGTTTATATGTTAGCCTTAAGGCTTTGAGTCTTTAAATTACATGTTTACTTGATATGAATCTTCAGAAAGAATCCATTTGGATCTTTCTTTTACTCTTTATCTTCACACATAAAAAGAGTGAATTTGGCCTTGAGTGTTGTAGTGTAATTTTTTAAAGGGATGACATTAAGAATGCCATAACAAGAAGTATCAAAGGATCAGGACTGTGTAAAGTGAGTGTTTTATTCTGTAACACAAGATTTTTTTTATGTTGTTTTGTGTCTGATTCTTTGCCCAATCCATGGGTATTACTCTAACAAAAAGAACTGAGCTCCTGAGTATCTGCTGCAGAGCACACTGGATTAACAGTGCCGTGACAGAGCCAAGATGAACCATTATTCTTGTGCTGCTGCTTATTTACTTACTTTGTGATATGTGTACTACTGTATTCCATTTTCTGTATTCATGAAACATGCATGGTTGTTGTAAACACAACATCAGATGAAGCAAGTCCTCCTGATTGTTTCTCTTTTTAACTTTTGTAGCCATTCCAACTGCGAGTCAGTCATAGTACCAATGCATTTCCTAAAAACTTGGACACCAAAGTTATCTCAAACCAAAGCTTTTTCTTTTTTTTTTCTTTTTTTGATTCTGCAGCAGATTTATTCTATTATTATTCTACTAATTGCCCAAATTCCCTGGATGGGGTTGAGGTCCAGACTTTGAGGAGTCCAGTCCATCATTTACAGTGTTTCTTTTTTGTGAGGAAAATGACCCAAATCTCCTTCCAATAACTCTATTGTATTGTAAAGAGAGCATAATGATGACTTTGTAGCTATTTCACCCTTTTATGGGTATTTTGATTGACAAGTAAAAACAACAAACAAACAAACAAACAAACAAACAAAAAAACTTAAACCTCCTAAATATGGCAAGTGTTCTAACATTTTTAGCCACAACTTTATGTGCTAATTGTGAGTCAAATGAGTAAATGATACACCAATAACATTATCTCTTAAATATCCTTTATGGTGTTTTTGAATGTATTTGTATATAAGAGAGAATCCTGGGAAGTTTAAGGGAATGTCATAATCCCACTGAAGGATATGAAAACGTTTTGCATCGAAGAAAGAAGACTTACTGCCAAAAAAGCATATGGCAGACTTCTGTATCCCTTGTGTATGCATGGTGTATAAACCATTGCAGAGTTGTGGGCTGTAGTGCCGCTCTCATGGTGCTCCGCTGCCCCCTGGTGGCGGCCCGCAGCAGCTGCAGCAGGATGGACTGTTTCGGAAGTGGACGCGGCGGGCCGGGGAGTGGAGCTACCGGAGTAACCGAGGAGGTGATGAGCCAGCGGCACTGTTAGCACATTATTACGCACAACTATATCAACACAGGACTTCACACACAGCTGGATGATTGTGTGTGAGCGCTCTGAGGTAACAGGTAAGTCTATGAAAACAACTGACGACATCATATTAGCCAATATCAAGATAGCAACTGTAGCTAACGTGAACTGTGAGGTGTTCTGTGATCTGCCAGGCTAATTAGCTCTGAGCTAAAGATGTCAGAGTATCATCACAAATACAGGAACATACGGAGTACAGCGATTCAGTTTTATGTCCCCTCAAGTGGGCGAAGGAAGGTTAGAGCAATAAATGTCTGTATTGAGCCTCAGTGTGATAACTGTTAGCTGTTAGCATGTGTCAAAGAAGGCTGCGACTTAATGAAAGAGCGATTGTGTGAAGAGGAGAGAGACTGCCTGCGTGGCCGGACCTGAACCTGGATCATAAACTGTTAATTAAAGGATCTCAATTCAGACTAGACATTAAGTATAGACACTTTAATCCAGATTAAAGAGGCTGTCCTAACAGGGACCCAAACACGGACCAGAACTGTTCATCAAGACACCTGATGTATTACAAGGCAATCCAAGAGCTTCACACAAGACAGGAAAACAAATATTGCAAAAACCTCAAAGCACATTGGAAGAAACATTCAAAAATCAATAGTAATTTTACACTGAGTTCAATGAAATTAACTAAAAAAGACTCAAATATCAAGAAAAACAGAAGGCTAATACAATATAATAAAACAGATATTGAAATTACAGTGCACAGTTAGTGCATAACTAGATAGATATTAAAATAATGTGATGAAATATTCTAATAAAAAGATGATTCTATAACTTGGATTTTGAAAGAGCCCAGAGTATTTATAGACTTTGTATCTGCATATACACTGAGCAATAAAACTGAACACTGCTTCTCCATATTTGGTTCTGACTCTGGGAACAGGAAGCAGACCTGTCCCAGATGACCTGGGCCATCTGGATGGTTTGAACTGAATGAGAAGACCACTGATATTATTTTGTAGAGACCTCAGAACTGGACTGATGTGGTCCTCTTTTTGGGTCTAAGTGAGGACTCAAGCAGCAGCGTTCTGACTGATCTTTTTATGGAGCTCTCAAAAGACTTTTACAGTTACCAAGAGAACTGAAGATAAATGTATGGACTGGTTTTTCCTGCTCCTTCTGGCACAGATCCTTTAAGAATGCCGTTATTGGGAGAGGTTCTTAAAGAGACAGCAACCCCATAACAAGCAGGCTGAAATGAGGGTTTCAAGACAGTGACCCAAGATAAGTCAAAACAAAACAAAAAATGCAAGCATGTGAAGCTACCTCTTGTCATTAGAAGGACTATTTGAAGCCATCAAATTGAGCATGACACCCCCTCTTTAAATCCAGACTTGAGGCTGTGTGTAAAAACTGATAATACAGGACTCTCAATCTCTTAATAGACCCAAACTGAGACTAGACTGGATTTTCTAAAACAGGCCCAAGCTCAGACCAGCATAGCCCCTGTTTGTAGCCATTAGCATGCTGATAGCTAGTTTGTTTTGGTTATGTCACAGGTCTGATAGCAGCTGCTATCATGTTTTAGCTTTGGGTGTACCTGTTTGAGCCCCAGCAGGTAAACATAGGTAGTGTAGCTGGACCTCAGGCTGCTTCTGTAAACACCTGGGCCTGAAATAACCCCCAGCAGGACTACGTATCAGTCACTTCCTCTCTCCTGCAGGCAGACAAACGGAGAGATAGGGAGAGAGAAGTTATTCTACTTGACACATAAAACTGAGCACAGCTCAGCACATGTTGATCTCACAGTTCTTTGTGAACCCTAACAGACCAAGTCCTGCTATTCTGGATTTCTGTTCTGGACCAGCTTCAGCTAGGCTGCAGATCTGGGTCATCATCTGCCCTGAGGGGAGGGACAGCAGCACATCGACCAGCTCATTGACCCTGACGCTGTGAATCTCTTTCCCCTCCTTTTCTTTGTCTCTCTCTCTAGGTGATTTCTTGTCTCCTCTAAGCATAGCTCCGCCCCTGAGTGAGTTTGTCTGCTTGGGCAGGTGAGTGGGCAGGTGACAGGGAGAAAAAGGGGCCATGTATCAGGGGTGAGGGGGATCGGCTGCGGGGGACACACACAGCGTCGGGTGAGGAGGGGGGAGATGAAGCTCAAACAGCGCGTGGTGGTGCTGTGTGCCGTGCTCCTCCTGCTCGGCCTCGCCAAAATCTTCTTGCTTGATGGAGGCGAGGGATCCGCCGCCAGTCGCCGGGACCTCCGGGCCTTTCGCAAGGTCAGTGCCCAATCAGCCTCCAGCATCATCAATCTGTTAACCAATCAGCTCTGATGGTTATCAGCCCTTTTTAGCTCTTTGACAAAGTGTTTGTGACATGAAGTTGTTCCTCTTGGAAAAAAAAAAAGCTGGACGCCTATGTCCTTTATTTATCAGCAAGTTAAGGCTTCTTCCTTTTGTGTCTTCACACCTTATGTTAGTTGATGATGTCATAATGTCACGTGACATCTTGTCAAACTTAAAACCACCTGAATAATGTCTGTCAAACAGTGAAAGCATCGTGACCATGTTTTTTTCTCATCTTCTCCCACAGATGGAGGCTGGCCTCTCTCTGTCACGGGGGGCTCGCCTCACCCACACCCTGCAGTCCCCATGGGAGATAGCCAGCCAGTGGGTGGGTCCCAGGGAGGTGTACCCTGAGGAGACCCCTGAGCTGGCAGCAGTTCTCACATCGCTCAGTGCTGCCCGAATTGAACGGGCAGACGTGGGCTACAAAGGTACGCAGCTGAAGGCTCTGCTGGTTCTGGATGGGGGTCAGAAGGTAGTCTTCAAACCTAAGAGGTGAGATCTGATACTGACCACGGGTCATCTGTCTGTGTGTGTGTGTGTGTGTGTGTGTGTGTGTGTGTGTGTGTGTGTGTGTGTGTGTGTGTGTGTGTGTGTGTTTTCCTCTGATTCACCTGTGCGTCTGTCTCTCAGGTACAACAGAGACTATGTGGTGGAAGGTGAGCCATACGCTGGGTACGACAGACACAACGCTGAGGTTGCAGCTTTTCACCTGGACAGGTGAGTGCATGTTACCACTGCAGCTTCCCACACAGTAGCCATGTATACATGGACCCAAATATTCCGCCTGCAATTGGTTTATTTGCTCAAACGGAAAGAATTTAACCTTTGTATACACCTCATTCCGAAAGAAAAGTGCCAATCCAAATGGACATTTAATCGGTTTCACAGTGGTGGAATATTCCCTTCCCCAAACCGATTGAGGTATCATTTATCCACTGAAACGGAAAGTTGTCAGGGTGCGTTCTTTCAGCGCATGCTCAGATATGACGTAAGACGCAACTAGAGACGTTCCTCAATTTGTTAACGTTTGTTTGCACATGCCCCATTTACTATTCTGTTTGATCATAACGGCGCATGTAGACCAGAGATGGAATATTCCTCTCCATGTATAATATTGTTTTTAGAAAAGTCATTGAGAAAGACAAGAAACTCCTCATGAAACCTTGGCTACTGTCATCTGTCAGCCATAGCATACAAACCCAGTGCCACACCTGAGTCAGTGAAGGTTTAAGAGTTTTTTTTAAACCCTGTGAAATCAAGATAAACATATCTAAGCTGAACTGTTGTTTTGTAAACTTACCTGAACTTGTGAACATAGACGAATACATAAATCATTCCCATCTGGTCGAGTGAAAACCCCCCTTTTTGGCGAAATAGATCTGCTTCACCTCATATTAGAATACAGACGCCTTATGAGACTCTGGCTTCATTGTTAGACATAACTCAGTCTCTCCTGATGTTAGTGAATGTGGATCTCCACATGTTTCAGTCTGATCCGATCTGTTTGGTTTGATTTGAAAATCTGCAGAAAGTCTCACCTTTCATTGCAGCTGTGCTAGCTTAAAGCATAAGATATTAAACCAAGCAGGAATACTTGTTTAATTTGTACATGAACGCCAGGATGTTACTTTTTTGCTTGCTCCATTCGTTAGTACCCAAAGACATGAATCTTGGGAGAGGGGAGTGGGCGCTACAAAGAGTCAATCTTGACTCCATCATGAGGTGAAGCCAGTGAAGCTTATTGCGGTAGTGCTAACTTGCTAGTTGCTAGGAATCAAGTGACAATGTTTTTCAGGAATAGTGACAGAGTTCAGCAAAGCTGCACAAAGATACAATCCACCTGTCTGTTATTTTATGGTTGAATGAGCCTCGATCATCCTGTTCAGCCGGTGTCACCAGAGGATCTGCGTCCTGAATGGTTAGCCTGGCCAGAATCATTTGCTGAAGTTTTGATGTTTTTGGAGTGAAATGAAGACATTGAGGCTTTTAGGACTATTCAAACTGTCTGACAAGAACTTGCACCTTAACATTGACTTAACATGTAATTCATTAAACTTTTATTATGTGACTTTATTCACATTTTGTTTGAACTCAACGTGAGAGCATCGGCAAGAAAACAATCATAGATAAGGAAAATGATCTGTGTGTGTGTGAGAGAGATCTGAGAGCGCAGTTTTATTGTTTCACTCGTTTATCTTTTAACAAGACTTAAAAATAAACACAGAGCTCGTTGTGCGTTGCAGGACTTTGGACTTTGCCTCAACGTAAAGTGTTGTTTTCTGTTAACTAGCAGGAGCTCTGTGCAGTGATAACTAGCAGCCTTCTCTGGTGTTAAAATATGAAGCTGAAGCACAGAGGTCCAAATAGAGTCTGTCTCTAGCAGAGGGTCAGTCTTCATAGAGCTCCATGTTGAAATGTTCAATTGTAAACCAGAAAATAAAAATTTGTGGCCTGGTTCAAATACAGTTTGTCAATTTGGAGCTCATTTCTCTATTCATGACTAAAGACTGTTTAAAGGGGCTCTGATGAGTTTGAAAGTGGTCCTGAAAAAGTCTCCCACCTAGATATTTGCCTGATTGTAATCCACACTTTAGAATGCATCAGTATTGCTAGTTACAGGTTATTTTAAATTGCTACCTCTTAGCTTCCAGTTTGGTTCGACCAGGATTGGATTGATTTACAGCACGTCCAGGTCTCTATGAGAACACCACGCCGGCTGTCGAAGTTTAGTGGTGATAAGAGATAAAACACAGAGATATGTGTTTTTCTCTGATAAAAACAATTTCTGTGACAAATTTTCTAGTTATGGTGGACACAGGAGTCTAACTGTCAGACAGAAAAAGGACAGAAGAAAGCTAAACGGGAGAGTGATACAGCTTGAGCTGAAGGTTAACACAGGGGCTAAACTGTTAGTGATAATGTTCACTCCAACCCACAGTCAGCAGTTATTCTGCAGTGGTCTGTTCAAACTTGGGAGTCTATCAATAAAATGAAGAGTGAGGTTACATTAGCTCTGCTTGGTAGATTACTGGCAGGACATAACCAGGATTGACTAACGTTACACATTACAGACACGTCTTAGAGCATCGGACTGCCAATTGCACTAAATATAAACAGTCACTAAACTACTTACAAACTGACAATGTTCGTGTGTTGTAACATTAGCCTACAGATACGTCAGAGCACCAGACTGCCGATGTTGCTAACATATAGCCAGCTGCTACAACATTTGCTTGATGTCACGTTTCAAACCATAACACTATGTGACTGTACTGATAAGTCCCTTAGCTCGGCGTGTTGTAAAAAGTTCCCTTGAACAAAAAAAAATTGTCTCAATCCGATCTCCATTTAATTCCAAAACAAACACATCTCCACTGAAAGTAATTTACCACAGTGTGCGAAGACTCCGGGCCACAAGGTGGCGAGGAAGTGCGATCAAAACAGATCCTCCTCATAGCATCTTTAAGGATTAATCTAACACTAAATCAAAGCAGACATTCAAAACCTGTTCCTGACATAGCCTTGCCCACATGCTTAGTAAAGGGTTGGGTGAAGTTGTGGAACAGTGTTTTGTTTATGTTTGTGACCTGTTCAACAAACACCTGCACATGAAGAACAACCTGATCTGAAGCCAAGATCTGAAATTTCAGGGAAATCACGTCACTCTCTTCTGACACTCGTTATCAAGAACTAATTAGAAGCATTTTGTGAGGTCTGAGATGCTCTTTCTCTAATACCTCTTTAATTCCTCTACAGGATCCTGGGCTTCAGAAGAGCGCCTCTTGTGGTTGGGAGGTACGTTAACCTGCGGACAGAGATCAAACCTGTGGCCACAGAGCAGCTGCTCAGCACCTTTCTCATGCAGGGTAAGTTTCCTCTTTTAAGGCGGTCCGGCACATTGTTCGTGTGGGAATGCTCACACTTTGACTCTTTATCTTCCTGTTTAATATCTCAGAACAGCGTGTGTCATAACCATTTTTATTCAGTGACAGCACATCTTTGAGGGAAGGAGTTCCTCTGTCAGTCCACTAGATGGTGCTGAGTGTTTGCTGCCGTAGAAATATAGACAGGTTGAAATCTTTTCATCAAATATTTAAAATCCCTTATCGCATTATTAATGAACAAAAGTTGTTTTTGGATTGAACTCTGTTTTTTCTCTCTCGAAAATTCTCAAAAAATCACAAAAAAAAAAAAAACGTTTTTAAAACTTGAGGAAGGTGTGTCATCACACTCTTCATTCTTTTTCTTCACCCTATCCCCTTCTTCCTCTTCCCTCTTCCAAACCTCCTCTTTCTGCTTCTCTTCCCAGGTCTTCTTCACTTCCCCCTTTTATTACTTTTTCTTGAGCACATCTTCTTTTGCTTTCTTTGGTTTCATCTCAACATTTTATTTTCCATTTTCTCAATCTTACACTGCATCTACGTCTTTTGCTCTTCCTCTTCCTTTTTTGTTCTTCCCCTTTTTTGTTCCTCCCCACCCTTTGTTATCCTAACTCCTGTAAATTATGAAAGTTAATCTTTTCACCTCTCCATGTGCCTTTTCTTTGTTGTTTTTTTTCTCCATTTTTGTTTTCATTGTTTTCTTTGTTGTATCTTAAAAAAAAAACAAAAACAAAAACAAAACTTCATTCTTCTACTTCTTTCCTTCTCTTTGCAGGCAACAACAGCTGTTTTTATGGGAAGTGCTATTACTGTCGGGAAAGTGAACCTGCATGTGCGGACGGAGAGATGATGGAGGGCTCGTTAACCCTTTGGCTCCCTGACGTGTGGCCGCTGCAGAAACACAGACACCCCTGGGGACGCACCTACAGGGAGGGGAAGCTGGCCAGGTGAGTAACAAGTCACGGGGAAATGATTCTCTGCAGCAGCAGCTTCTCTCTCTTAATAACACACACACACACTCAAAGAAACATCAAAACAAATAGGCCCTGACACGTGTTTACAGCTGTGTGTGTGTGTGTGTGTGTGTGTGTGTGTGTGTGTGTGTGTGTGTGTGTGTGTGTGTGTGTGTGTGTGTGTGTGTGTGTGTGTGTGTGTGTGTGTGTGTGCGCGGATGCGTTTTGACCAGGTGGGAGTATGATGAGAGTTACTGCGAGGCAGTGAAGAAGATGCCACCATATGACGCTGGCCCGCGGCTGCTGGATGTAATCGACACCGCTATCTTTGATTACCTTATCGGGAACGCAGATCGGCATCACTACGAAAGTTTCCAGGATGATGGTGGTGCCAGCATGCTCATCCTGCTCGACAACGCTAAGAGGTCAGACACCACCCCAGCATCTCATATGTTCTCTATAATAACAGCTATCATGTTAAAAAGCTGAATCAGCATTTCAAAATATTGTAATTTGATTCTTTGTCATTACTTTTATTATTCTTTTGTACCTTTTCGCACACTCTCGCATTTTCTTCACAGTTTTCAAAGATTGTCTGATATTCGAAGTACAATTTTTTATAAAGTTCAGCATCTTGTGTTTGTGCTTTTCAGATTTTCTGAACTTTATTCTTTTTAAAAGTGTAACTGAAATGAAAGAGTTCAGCACTTCTGCTTCAACCTTCAGATGCTAAGCATTCAGCATACTTACACTTACAGACTTTTTTAGTTCAAAAATCTTTTCACTTTTTAACCTTTATTCCATTTTTTGTTATCTTTGACTGTTTTTGAGATTTTATTGTTCAAGCAACATGAAGTTACTGAAAAACATCTGCTCTCAGAGCGTGTATCATCATCAGTCAGAGTGAAAGAGCCTGCTGATGAGACTGAAGGAATCACCTGAACAAGCTACCCTAAAATCCACAAACTTTACCCTACAGATATAAATAAGACATCAAAATATTCCCTGTCTTCTCCTGCTTCTAACAAAGGGGATATCCAAGCAGAAAATTGTACACTTTGACCAGTTTACAGCCAACTGTGAGACAAAACCTGGTTTTGCTCTGGTACACTGTAAGTCATTTGTCATTACAAATTATTGTTGAGTACCAGTTGTGCTCACTTTGTAACTGTCTTTTACTACTCCATTTTTTTTTACCATTAGACACATGTAAAAACAGAATCACTTCAGTCATCTCATTGTGCGATCCTTTCACTCATAGCTAACACGGTTTTGGCACAGTGACAGCAGTTTTGACGTTTTTTTAACCCCCAAATTCTGCTTTAGATCAACTGTCACAAAGAAGTGAATTAACCCAGCTGCTCTTTGATACTCCATTACCATGGAAACCATGCAGCTGTTCTTACTAAATAATCAAAACATTCAGAAACACATGTAGTTTATCTGTCTAAACTACCAACACTTGCTCAGTCATTCCCACTTTTTCCATAACTTAAACTTTTCAAACTTTGTATTTCTTCTCCTTCAATCACTACTGCTGCTGCTAATACTACTTTATCTGCTCCTATGCTTTCTCATTTTTTTGGTTTCACTTGTTCCACATTTTCAGCTTTGTTTCTCTGCTTTTAGCAAATTAATTTGACTTTTTTCATTTTCTGCCTCCAGCTCCAGGATTTTAACCCATTTGCTGCAAGGAAAAGTTACTTTTCTAGTCTTTTGACCCTTCATGCTGATGTTTCAAAGATTGTCACAGAAAACTGTTTATATTCATAAAAGGATTTAGTCCAGTAAAAAGAAATGAATGAAAGAAACAAAGAGCTGACATTAAATAAAAGGCTCCAGAAGTCAAATAAAAAAAGAAAGGTCAAACAGTTTCTTCCCAGGAGTCAAGACTGGATTACTCTCCCCCCTGCCAACACACACACCTCTTTTGTCTGTAAAATATTCCCCCTATTTCAACTTAGGTACTATCCCCTGCAGGCTGGGAACACCCCACAGGAGCTGCAGTTTAGGAGATTTACAGTTTAGTTCTTATCAAAGTGATCACAGTATCACACATGCTCATTTTCTGCTTCAACACATCAACTTTAAGTACAACATGTTCCCCCTGCCTGATAAATGCCATCCACTGACAGGCGACTGTAGGGAGAAAGTCAGTGATATGATTTTGTCTTTCAGTGGTCAGAGTGTTATTACTGGTTGGTTTCTACCTCAGCTAGTGCAAGGTTCATTATGAGTTGTGTGTCCATCATTCTGCACTGTGTAGTATCTATGATGTAGTGTATCTTATTTCACTGAGAGGCTGCTGTGTTCCTTAACCGCCTTTTTTATTTCATTTGTAAATTCGTATTATGAAGCTCACTCTTATCATTCTTAAACCAAAGCTCAGCCTTTTTGTGTCCTTTTAAGTCTCTTTCTCTAACTCTAACTGTGGTGACAGATATTTGAACAAATTGAAAAGGTCATCTTCCTGATGGTCTAGTTTTTTTAATCTAACACTCATAAGTAATAATTGAAGTCAGTTTTGACCTATCTAAAAAGTCATCGCTGCCTGTCTAAGTGGAACATTAAAATCCCTCTCAAATTATAAAATTACCCACTTGTCAAAAAATGAAGAGCTGAATAATGATCAAAAACACACTCTGCTTTTTTCTCCTCACAACATGACTAGCACAAAGTTTCACCGAGTGCAGTTCTCAGGGTTGAAGTTTCTGGTATTTGCTTGACTTTTTTTTGTCTTATTTTATTTCCAGCTTCGGGAATGCAGCTCTGGATGAGCGCAGCATCCTCGCCCCCCTCTACCAGTGCTGCATGTGAGTAATGCCTGATCCACGCTCCAAAATTTAGGCTCAGGGCCCAAATTTGAAATTAAAATTGTGACTTTGAAGCTTCCAATAGTAAAGAAAAATAATTTTGCAAAGACTGTGCTCTGCATTGTTGTGTAACTATATTATTGTAGTTAAACTTTAGTTGAATTGATCTCTAAAAGATAATCTCACTAAAAAGTCTGACTAAATGATAAACTGACTATGTGAAAAAAACTCAATGCTAACCTCAATAAATCAAAATCACCCTAAATAACAGTCTCACAAAATGATAATCTTGTAAAACTCTGAACTTGCCAAATGTTAAGTAATGTAAAGTAAAAAAGAAAACCTCCTGATTGGGTAATCCCAATGAATTAAAATCCTCCTTAATGACACTCTCATTTAATGTTAGTCTGACCAAATGATGATCTCACCCAATGATGGTATCTCTAAATGGTGACCTTACTCAATAATAGTCAGGCTAAAGGTTCACCCCAATAAATTTGAATCTCTTTTAACTATAATCTCACTCAACGATAATCCTGCAAAATGATCTTCTTGCTAAATCATCTGAGTAAATGTTAATCTCACTCAATGATTGTCTCTCTTAGTATGAAAATCTTGTTTGATGATGATTCGATAGCAAAATACAATTGAATGATAATCTGATTAAATGATGAATTCCCTTAATGACATATCAGCTGGTTCATTATTTTACTTATTGATAATCTCACAAAATGATAATTTGCTAATTGATAATCAGACGCAATGGTAATCTCATTTAACTATGATCTCACAAAATGATAATATCACTAAAAATAATCTCAGCAAATGATGATCTGATTGTATTACTCTGATTTAATGATGGTTTTCCTGAATGATACTTTGACTAAATGATAATACCGTTGTAAAGACAACTGTCTGAATGTTAATCTCAATATATGATAAATTTACTTAATGAAAATCTCCCTCAGAGATTATTTCAGAGGCTGATAATCTCTGATGCTGATGATAAACAGCTGTATCTGTGTGTGTTTCAGGGTGCGGGTGTCCACCTGGAACAGGCTGAACCTGCTGAGGGGCGGGGCTCTGAGCTCAGCAATGCGTCAGGCTCTCGGTTTTGACCCCATCCAGCCGGTCCTATCGGAGCCACATCTGGCCGCCTTGGATCGCCGTCTGTCAGGCGTTATAGCAACAGTGAAGCAGTGCATGGAGAGTCAGGGCCCCGACAACACACTGATCGAGGACCGCATGAACCTCCCCCACCCGTAAACTCAGCCCGGATGCTAAAGAGGAAAAGGAGGAGGAGGGAGGAAGATGCTGAGAGGGTGAATCAATGAATGGGGGAAGGACCGTATGTCCCCTGATTCCGTGTTTCTGTCCAATCACAGGACGGCTCTCTGGACTCTGAACTTTGTCTCAGGACTGTTGTACATACGGGACAGTATCTGACCTCTGACCCCTGCGCTGTGTGTCACAGGCTGTTAACAGTCACACACTGAAGAGTCGACTCTGATGAATGAAATAAATTAAGTCTAGATTAATTTTTTTTTCTCCTGAACTCAAACTGAACTCTCTTTGGAGGAAAAAAAATGAAAAGCTCCTTCACTGTACAGATTTATCTCCATAGTGGCAGAAAAAAAACATACATCTGTGGGTTATAATGTTCACTACATGGAAGTGTGTGTGTCTGAGAGAGTGTGTGTCTGAGAGAGTGTGTGCGTGCCATATTGTGCCATATATAAGAAGCTACTGATGTGACAGACTTGAAGGGGGGAGGGTGTAAGGGTTCATCTTCATCATTAAACTGATCTATTTAACTGAGCTGCTCTCGGGTCTGTGTGTTTCTGTGTTTCTGCTCTTAGGTCTGTGTGTTTCTGTGTTTCTGCTCTCAGGTCTGTGTGTTTCTGTGTTTCTGCTCTCAGGTCTGTGTGTTTCTGTGTTTCTGCTCTTAGGTCTGTGTGTTTCTGTGTTTCTGCTCTTAGGTCTGTGTGTTTCTGTGTTTCTGCTCTCAGGTCTGTGTTTCTGTGTTTCTGCCACAGCCTGCCACATTAAAGGAAAACATGTCGAGACATATCCAATCCATCTGCAGAGGTTGAATGGAGAGTTCTGTTCTGGTCCTCTTGCCGACCTTCTCAAAAAAGAGACCTAGCTGATTGGGATCGTCCGTGGGTAAAACCCTTACCACTGACAAGAACTTCAAACAACTCCCTTCAATGTCATGATCTTTTCAGATCCTTGTTGTCAGCAATTCCGGCTTGGTCTGCTTCATTCAGACAAGCATACACACTGTGAGGAATTATGTCCAACTTCTCTTTTTGTGGTATAGACAGCAGTGAAGAGTTCCAGCAAAAACTTCCTCTTCCTGTCTACTTATAAGTCAGTTTAGATCGAAAGAGACAGAAGTGAAAACGGCATTTAGAAATGTCTACTGAAAAAACTGTCATTTCTTAGAGGAGTGTTTGTGGCGAGTCTAAGTTTCACTGGAACATCTGCAGAGAGTTCAGTCAGGCTTCCTTCGGTGATATGAAACTAAATGAGAGACTCATTTTCTTGTAAATAACAGGTCCTAAGTTTGCTGAAATAACACTATGGCTCAAATTACTAAACGATAAAAGCCAGGCTTTGTCATGTCTGTCCTCAAGAGGAGGAGAAAATTACCTTTACCATGTTTGTTTGATGAATGGAGGTGGATCCATCATGTCTGATGCATTCCAGGAAGTCAGGAAATCTGAACACTGATTGACTTTAGTGACACAGCATTAAGCAGATTTTTGTCTCAGTGTAAATGATGTTAATGATGAGAAGCAGAAAATCGTCCTGCTTTTGCTCTCCGTACACACTCTTTCTCCTGTGGACATCACACGCTGCAGATTTGTGACCATTTAATTTTTCTGAGACTGCAAACAGGAAACACATCACTTCTGAAACTGAAATCCTGACATTTACAGATTCTACTTCTGAATGAGGAATCAATCACAGCCCACTTTGAGCATGCAGATACACTGGGTTTGGTATTTAACCATCACTTTTACTTTCATCCTTACTTTCCATACACTTTGGTTTAATTTTTTTTTACAGTTTGTCAGATTTTTAACCTTTGGCTTTGGCCTTTGGGCTCTGAGTCAGACTGGCTTTCTGGATCTACGGTCGGCTGATTCATTCTCTTACCAGTACATTAAAACCAGAGTTTTCATGTAGTGGTTAGGAGCCTGGTGGTTGAGGTTTGATGGTCAGGGGTTAGGCTATAGATTGCACACCTGTTAGTCAGCGCTCACATGCTTTGGTCCTCATATTCTGTAGTGACTCTGCAGCTGTTTGCACCTTGTTTCAAGTTCACTAAAGGTCATATGTAAAAGGGGAAGAGTACACACACATTGCACTTGAGTGGAGGGACAGATGCTTGGGAAACACATAACACAAGGTCAGGGTAAATGGTCATTTCAGGTAACATCGAATGAAAAAAAGAAAAAGATTTTCCATGACTTGCATCACCCAACATTCAACCCACTCAACATGATACAAAGTGTTTTTAAAAAATGGCTGACATATCTTATCATCCAACAGGTGATAAGATATGCCAACCCACACACGCCTTCATCCCCTTACTAATGAAAATTATCTCTATGTGGCTGCTGTGCTCAGTGTAACAACACTACAAAAACTGATTGATTCGCCCATTCCAACACAGGTAAAGTAGTCCACACATGGTGTATAAAATCGGCTGTCCCTGTGGGTTGGCATCAAAGACTGTTAAAAAAATGGACGTCATCTTGCTCGGCTCTAAGTGAGGTCCCCACAACAACTGCTCCCCCTGGTGGCTGGCTGCAGTATAAGTCGAAAAATCATGCTCTCCAGTCATTCCAGATGGGCTGTGGTCAAACTTTAAAAAACAAATACACCTCGTAGAAATGTTAATCACTTTTGACTGTTGTGGTGATTTGAAGATATTACTTGGCTGATTTGTCTCCAAGTCCTCTTTTTTCTGCAGTTTTGTTTTCATTAGTTTAAGAGGTTAAAACGAGGCTCTATGTCACGTTTAATGATGATTGAAACTGTTCTTGTTTTTTCAGGGATACTAAAATATGTCGGGAGCAGTGGCGATTGCTCTTAGACTGCAAGGGAAGCTACAGCTACAGCTACAGCTGCGGAGCTTCTCCTCCTGTCACCCACACTTACAGCCTGTCGTAGTCTCACGTAGCAGCTCCAGCGGCGAGCAAGCTGGCGCGGAGGGTAGAATTTATGTTTAAATAAACAAATTCATAATGTAGGTCGGAAAAAAATTAGCTTCCCCTCCTTGACTGACCAGCAGCCGCCACTGGTAGAGTCAAGAAGCGATCAGACTCTCAAAAGGAAAAATACTATTATTATTTTTGTCACGTGGCTCCACTCAGACTCTCTCAAAATCCCTTACAGTCTCTGATGCGAAGACTTTGGCTGCACAAACTGCTACACTGGCTTTTTTTTTGGCTCCGAAACTGTAAAATGGTAAATGGCGGAGCCATGTTGTCCACTCTGTATAAAATCTATAGTGGGCATATGTTGAAAAAACTAAAACAAGTTCAATTAAAACTTGATATTGGTGAACCCCAAAGGTCAACTAGCAGAAACAGCCAGGACCATCAGACTTTAATGATTCACAACATGACAGCTCATCCCAACCGTGCAGTGCAAGTCATCCCTCCTCTTAGATGGAGAGACTGTGACAAACTGCTGAAACAATTTAAATCATCATACCAAATACAAGCTCCTGGCCTCTGAAGGACTAAATAATGATGAACTGACCCTCAGTGTTTCCATAAGATTTATGTTAACCCTTTAACTTTCATGTGCTGTTTAAGTATTCTAACTTTAAATCTGTGTAAACCCTTTTTATTTCCCACTCAACAGAGTCCAAGTTGCAAATTAAGGACACACATCATTAGGTTGATTTGATCAGTCTGATTGACCAGCTTTTCATGTGTCTATTCACATGTAATGATCACCAACTAGTGAAGTCTTTTCATACCTGCCGGCATCATAGAGAGGAAGCGAGAGATCATCATGATGATCATAACGACACTTCCACAGATTCTGCCTCATCAGCTCTTTTTAAAAAACGTGGCAACATGATGGTTTAGCCCTGTTCTCTCTTGTTGTTTATATAACTTGTGAAGTGCTTTAAAATAGCAGCCTCTTTAGTATTCACAATGAGAGTTCAACTGTGAGGACGCTGACTAAAGTTAGCCAGATGCTAAATTCTGTCTGATAATTTCTGGCTGAGAGGAGAAGCTCTTCCTTCCTTTATTGTAGAGCAGAAAGTACCACAGGCTGGTAATGTAAAATAGAGGCTACTTTAAGTTAAAAAAAAAAATCGTAGCTGTGGAAATAAATCTTTTTTGAAGCAATGGGGAAAGGTACCCGATAAATTACCTTGAAAATAAGAAAAAACTGTATTGTATAGATCAAGCATTACGGTAAAACTGATTCATGCTTTAAAACTGAACTGGATACAATAAATCTAATGGTTTCAACGTAAAGATATTATTGTCATCTCATTTAAATAATGGCCACAGCCATTTTTGACAAAATGAGTTTTTGGCTTAAATCATCTCTTGATAATGCTGACCATCTCTGGTAAAATCGCTTATATCTTTAGCTAAAAGGATGATGCTCTTTATGCCCCATAAGACAATGGCTTAAGTCAAGAGAACGACTTGGGTCATTTTATTTCTAGCCTAAGTCAAAATTTTGGATAATTTAGGATAAATTGTGTGACTTGGGCAATTTATCAAGCTTTCATGATGGCGCTGCTTCAAGAAGAAACAGAATCTTTAGTGCAGGAGAAACTGTAAACATGGTTCTTGAATCATTTTCTACAGGTGAGTGATTAGGCTCACTATCATAAAAGCTAGGGTATAATGTATAGTTATTTAGTCTTAATTTTAAAAGTTATTCTTTGAATTGGAGTTCAATAAAAAAAATGCAGCAAAGAAGACCTAGAGACGTGAGGAAAAGGACTGCCTCCTGACCAATTGGATTCACCTAAAATTTGTTTGATTTAACTAAGTATGATTTTAGTTTTGGAGTTACACTGTGGAATGAAGTTGTTAATTCATGTCAGTCAGTTTAAGACAGGTTTAAAGTTGCCCACACAGTTGGAAAAATCGGTCTAAGTCACTTTATTCTTTAATGTTAAATGTTTGACACACACTGTTCAATGCATGTATTCAGTCATCCACCATAAAGGCTTTTTTGAGTGAAATGATTAATAAATATCACATGCTCTGTGTTTGCTAAAGTTTTTTGTGTTTTCACAAAAACTTGAAAAATGACTTAGGCCGTTGTTTTAACAGGGTGACGTTATGTAACAACAACATCTCATTGTTATGTAAATTAAAAAACAAACAAACAAACAACAAGAAACAGGATCTAAATTATTGTGTTTCAAAACTGACATGATTGATGTTTGTTTGGGGCACATATGGCCCAGCAGTCTAGGTCACAACCCATGAGGTCTGCCCTGGAGTGGATGGCCCGGATTTGAATCCAGCCTGAAGCTGTTCCCCGCATGTCATTCCCCACTCTCACTCTGTCCCCTGCTCTATGAAACTAAAACTGTAGCCTGATGTCCTCCACACAATTCATTTTGTATTTTATTTTGACGTGAATCAAAAAAGTAAAAACAGTATCTGGTGAATGGAGTTGAGTGAAACCAGATATATTTTCCGCCTGAGGTGTGAAGAAACAGAAGCAGAGGGATACAACACAAATTAAAACATTAAGTAATGTTTTCCCCATGAATTGATGTTATTTAAAAGTACTTTTTCGTTTGAGCCGGGAAGAGAGGAGTGATGGTGATGTTTATCAGGGAGATGCTGAGGAAGCGTCAAGGTCATTTTATGATCATGATGATAAATGCTGCTTCACCTGTGCATCAGAAGGACTCAGAATTGAGTCAGTTCGATGTCATTTAAGTCTGCTGTTAGAAACACTACTTCAATCTCTTTTTAAATTATTATATTTTGAAACAAGCAACTTCATCAAAGTCAGGCTATTCCAAGATCACTTATAAAGACCATGTTTTATATAGACCATAGTATTTTATTGGTGAAAGGTTGAAACCATTTAAAGGGTATCCTGGTTGTTAGCAGAACTGGTTTCTTCAGGTGCCTCTAGTCCATGCACCAGTTTCCTGTTTCTCCTATGTTTTTTGGGATACTCAATAATAATACTAATAATAATAACAACTTTTATTTATATAGTGCTTGTTTCAAGAACTCAAAGACTTACAATTGTTAAAATCAATACAAGAAATGAGCAAAAGTCAAATGTTTAGGATCCACAGCCGCTTTGGATATGACTGGAGAGTGACTTCCAGTGGGTGGGGGCAGCTGTTGAAAACGCTCTGTCTCCCCAGGTTCAATGCTTGATTCTGTGAAGAGGAGACAGGAGGTTTGCGTGTGAGGAACAGAGGTTACTGGAAGTAATGTGATGGTGGGGGAGGTCAGTGAGGTAGGAAGGGTCCTGGTGGTGAAGGGCTTTGTTGGTGAGGAGAATTTTAACCTGTATGGGATAGGCGATGGGAAGCAAATGCAGATGCTGGAGGACGAGGGTTGATGTGGTCATGTGAGCAGGTGCAGGTGAGTAGGCGTGCAGAGTTTTGGATGTACTGTCGTTTATGGAGGACTTGGGATGATTTACCATAATAGATGCTATTATAGTAGTCAAAGCGTGATGTAATGAATGCATGAATAAGCGTTTCAGCAGCACAGAAAGAGAGGAATGGACTGTGGCGGACTATGTTTCTAAGGTGGAAGAAGGCTATTTTGGTGAACTGGGTGACGGGATGGTGGAAATAAAGGTTGTTGTCAAAATGATTCCAAGGTTATGGATGTGAGGTGAGGTAGATAGGAGGGAGTTTTTGTATATAAGACTGAAATCCTGGATGGAATTGCAGAGGGACTTTGGGACGATGATTATGAGACTGAATTTTTTGCAGTTAAGGGATAGGAAATTGTGGTGCATCCATGTTTTTTTTGTATGTCAGTGAGGCAGTAAATGATTGAGGAGTATGTGTCAGTGGTTATGAATTTGGTGGAAATGTAAAGCTGAATGTCATCTGCTTAACAATGAAAATGAAGGCCATGTTGATAGATGATGTCACAAAGGGGGAGCAAATGTATGGTGAACAGAAGAGGACCAACCACGGAACCCTGGGGGACGCCTTGAGCCAGAGGAGCAGTGTCAGAGGAGCAGTTGTTGATGTAAATGAACTGTTAATGGTCAGTGAGGTACGATATCAGCTAGGAGAGTGCAAGTCCAGTGATGTTGATGGTATGTTCCAGGCGGGACAGCAGAATAGCGTAGTTTATTGTATCAAATGCAGCAGTGAGATCAAGGAGGATAAGAGTGTTTAGGTGGCCGGATGAAACAGTTTTCATTAGGTTACATATTTTGTGATGAACAAATCAAGAAATCAGCTTTTTTCACGAGTGATTGTTCATTTTGTCAGTGTGAGATCAATCTTTACATCAAACAGAGTGTGCAGTAACGGTAATAATAATTCCTCTAGCACAGAAACCAAAGTAGAGACTGTGTTGAACAAATACTTGTGAAAGTGCAGATTTTTGTGTTAAAGGTGCTGAAACATTGATCAAACTGCCCTCATGAATATTCATTTAAGCTCACCTCTTTCCCGTGATGATCACGCTGTTTCAGAGTGTTGGTGTGTGTCAGAGGATGTGTGTGGGCTGTTGCCGATTAACACGATCTGAAACTTTCCTGATCCCTTTGTGTTTCTGTCTGTCAGCTGAAGTTCAGACAGCAATGTGTGTGTGTGTGTGTGTGTGTGTGTGTGTGTGTGTGTGTGTGTGTGTGTGTGTGTGTGTGTGTTGTCAGGGTGGCTGAGCTGTGAACAGATGTGTGTGTTCTTACAGATGCACTGCTGATGGATTTCCCCTCAGCTTCTCTTCATCACATTACATCAGCCATTATTTATTTGATCAGGCATACTTTATCCTGTGCTGCGAGTGTATGTGTCATATTTTGTTGTGTTTTTTTGCACACTCTCAGATGGTGGTAAAACCACCTGGTGCCCCCCCTCACCACATCAGATGTATACTCTGAGCTCCTCCACCTGTTTCATTATGTTTCAGCGGGTGTTTTTCACCCAGGACGTGAACCAAAACATTGAAACTGGACTGAAAACCACACTGAGTGCTCATAAAACCAGAGGCGGATGTGCTCAAACCCTGCATTCTCATTAATGTCCAAAGGGGGCGATAAGGTGATGAGAAAACGGTCCTTTATCTCGGCTGATTCATGCCTCAGTGAAATGTTTCTTAAGGTTTAGTTTCAGTGGTGCCATCTTTTTCCCGTCTCTGTCTGGTCAGGTTTCAAAAATGTGAGATGTGAGAAGCTGAGGCGGTGTGTGTGTGTGTGTGTGTGTGTGTGTGTGTGTGTGTGTGTGTGTGTGTGTGTGTGTGTGCGCGCGCGCGCGCCCGCCTGCCTGCCTGAGCCAATCAGCTACCGGTGCGCTTTTTTGACTCACCAGTCAGTGCGTTTGTGTGCGTTTTCGGATGTGTTTTTGTGTGTTTCGCATTATGTCCCCCCACCTACACACAGCACATATAAAGTCTGGTCGCCCGGGCTCACTCAGTCCCTCTGCCCTGCAGTGAGGTGGAAACACTGCGGAGCTCGTGAGCTGCACCGACACACCGGAGGGGGAGGAGGAAGAGGAGGGGGAGGATGGATGCTGAAGGCGGACGGATGATCCACCGGGACCCGAGCTCTCGGAGGCTGGCCGTAGTGGTCGTGGTGCAGAACGTGCTGGTGGCCGCTTGCTTGGCAGTCACAGCCTACGTGTACTGGACGCAGGGTTGCGTGAGTACCCCTAAATATTATTAACATAAGTTTATGAGTTTAACTTCAAGAAAAGTGCAGCACGTGCATAAGAAAGTACAAACTCCTCTTATGGAGCTAATAATCATCATTTAACCTCAGGGGAGCAGTCTGAGTCTGCGCAGATGACTCTGTCTCTCTCTCCTCGGATGATAGAAGAATGTATCACTCATCAGAGCGATTACAAAACTGATTCTGGCACAAAGATGAAAGTGCATTAGTCTCATTTATAATATTTACCCACATTGACACTAATATCTGTCATATGTTGTGACTTCAGTATGAACAAAGAGGTCTTTCATCTTTGTGATAAGGAGGGAACAGAACAGTATAAATCTTTAAAATATGATTTTTTGTTGTTGTTGCTGTTAGTCATCGTGTATCGAAACAGTTTTTTTAAACTGAGCACTTTCAAAACTTGCTGCTTAAATCAAGTATGAATAATCTGAGGGTGGTATTCAAGCTCGGGGCTCTTAGAAATGATCCTAAAAGTCAGGAGGGGTTGTGTTTCTCACGCTGTGGCAGCATTAACATACCCCTGACCCACCTGCTGTTAACTTTCTTCTCAACTCAGTGTGATATTTATTTATCTATTCATTCCCACCACACTTTTAATCAGCTAATGGGTTATATCTGATGTTTCAAGTGTTTTGTATTGTGTGATACTGTCTATAAAAAAAAAAAAACCTGCTCTCCTTGAATACAAAGATACCCTTCATGTCTGATCAGTAGTCAGCTTGAGCTGATGCTCGTGGAGTGTGCCACAGATTCTGATCAGTTCCTTTTCAGCTGAGGTTATAAAGATGTCAGTGGCAGGATGTCCATATAACAACTACAAAACTTATCTAGATAATCGTAGTTTATCATCATGTTCCACAAAAATCTAAGAGCGAATTTGTTTTCATAAACCAGGCCTGATTGAAAGACCAGCTCTGAGTGCAGACTGATGAGAGACATCACGTATTGAGAGGTAATATGTTGAGACATAAAACCTTGAACCAGCTTCTGCCTGAGCCACACCACAATCCCCTTCCCTCTGATTGGTTAGCCCGCTGGAGGCCTGTTAGGGCTGAGCTATGGGCAGAGCTTGGAGGCCTGCCCCTCCAATGTGTCATGAACCAGTAAGAAGATGTGATGAACTCATCATTTCAACTAGTCCTGTAAAGATCTTGTGAATATTGTGTCCTATTCTGAGACTACAGACTGTTTGATCCGTTTACAGACAGAATCAGGGATTTCTACAACAAATAAATATGCAGTGCTGTGAAAGTCTGCATTTTGATGTTACTTTATGTCTATGTTCAAAACATTGGAAAGCTAAATCGACCCCTCTCTAAATAGTCAATTTTGATTGATCAATACACCACAACATCAATGTGCTATGCTTGGGTGCAAAGTAATGTTGGGGGCAATTCCCCTTTAAACAAGCACTGTGAATATTTCAGGCATCAATCAGCAGAAAAACATAGATCTTTGATTTTGATGTTTATTCAACTTCGATCACTTTCATGACTCATGTGCTCTACATTGTCGGCTGTGGTGCTGCTGTGACTTTTTTTTTTTTTAAATAAAACTTTCCCTCCTTTCTGTCATTAAACCACAGAATCAAACAAAGTTTCCAAGAGAGGAGGATCAGGGCATCTGAGCCGAGTGACCTTTAAGACGCCCACAGCAGATGTATAGATGTGTACAGTGAGAGTCTGACCAACATTGGATGATTCTCTAATAATCTGATGATAAATGTGGTCAACAACGTCTCATATACTCTATATTATTCAAAACCACACTTCACTAGAACCACTTTCCAAAGAAAGTCACAGCATCACGGCTAAAGAAGCTAACAGTGCCTCCTGACTGGTTTCGTTTTACACTAAATCAGCCACACAATGCAGGGTTAGGGCTGCATCAAGGAACAAACACAAGGCGAAGAAAAATGTCTGTTATTGGTGAGATAAAGTCCAAAATCCATCTCATCTCTATGTGGCCTAAAGTAATAAACAGGATGAAACCAAAGATGATGTTATGTTAAGCTAAAACTTCAAAAGATGCTCTGCACTCCTTTTTTAACAAAGACATGTAGCCCTCTGAGTTTTCCCCTCAGAATTACACACAGGCTAATAAAGCCTCAAAAAATTTCTTTTTCTCATAAATTTATGACTTCAATCTCAAAACTGTATCAACTGCTTCTTATAAATTTATCTTCAGTCAAATGAATTTAAGAATGAAATCCGTGAAATCAACTTTTACTGATTTACATGTCTAATCTTTTATGTAAAAAGATGAATTATTATAAATGTAACAATGTGTTTCTGCTAATTTACTTCTTTGTGCACGGGATTATTCAACCTAAATCACATTAATTAACAATGCAAATGAATTGCTGGCATGCCAGACAAAAAAAACAATGAGATTTCAAGTTATTTTGTGGTACTAAACTATTACACTATGTCATGATTCTGAATTTTCATCCTGTTTTATGATACTAAATGATAACATTGATGGAGTAAAAAGCAAATACTGTTTACTGCTGCTGCCTTGGCCAGGACTCTCTTGAGAACAAGATTTTTAACATCAGTGAGGTTTTGTCCTGGTTAAATTGTTAAAAAAAATAAATATTATATCTATATCTATATCTATCTATCTATCTATCTATCTATCTATCTATCTATCTATCTATCTATCTATCTATCTATCTATCTATCTATCTATCTATCTATCTATCTATCTATATATGTATCTATATATATATATGTAAAAATGCTGGGTTTTGTCCTGCCCATCAGATGCTCAGCATCTCTGGGGGTCTATGAGGCAGTGAGCTGGCCTGGACACTGGGCTTCTGCATGATGATTGGATGATCTGACTGAGGCCAAATCCCTTTTTGATTGACAGTAAAATGAGCCAGTCAGCGATCTTGAAGTATAACCCTGCACTGGAGTATCTTCTGAGTTTTTCCTTTTTCAGGTGTTCCTGCTGATTCAGAGGCTTCATAGATCCCCAGCGAGTTTACTTTTCTTAAAAACGGCGAGCGTTGTGTTTAAAGATTCTCTCTCTTTTCACCAACAAGCAGCTACAGCTGCGGAGCTTCTCCCCCTGTCACTCACATTTACAGTCTGTCGTAGTCTCACGTAGCTGCCAAGCAAGCTGGCACGGAGGGTAGAATTTACGTGTAAATAAATAAACAAATTTATGATGTAGGCTGGAAAAAAGTGAGCTTTTCTTCCTTGACTGACCAGCAGCCTCCACTGATATATGTAAATGTATATATAATTCTTTTCTTCTTTTTCTTAAGCTTTTTTTTTTTTTTTTTTTTTAAAGAAAAACACCTTTGCTGCAGGCTTTGACCAATCAGAATATTTTGTACATCAAGCAGTAACAAAGTCCATCTGTATGAAACTTTTAGGGAGTTTTTTTTTATCCTTTGCTGCAAGAACAGAAAGCTTTGTGTTACATTACTAAATTATGAAAAGCAGTCTGTTTAATTCCTGATTGATTGGTTGATTGATTGGTTGATTGATTGATTGATTGATTGATTGATTGATTGATTGATTGATGGGTGACATTAATCTGACCTTGTTGTGTGGTCTTTTGGCAGGTTAAAGACGTTCACTTCCGGGCTGTAACTGAGGCAGGTGTGTAAACTTTATTCTCAGACCTTGCTCTGTTGATCTCACATTTCGGCCATTAAGCTGTGTGTCTGACTTCCTGTCTTCCTGTTTTTCTTCTGTGTGTGTGTATGTGTGTGTGTGTGTGTGTGTGTGTGTGTGTGTGTGTGTGTGTGTGTGTGTGTGTGTGTGTGTGTGTGTGTGTGTGTGTGTGTGTGTGTGTGTGTGTGTGTGTGTGTGTGTGTGTGTGTGCAGATGTGTCCCGTAATGGCTCGCTGAAGATGCAGTTTGTCTACAGCAAATACATGATGGGTGTGCTGAATAGCACAACGATCTACACAAACTGTTCAGGATCTTACCTGTTGTACCTGGACGTGTGCTACAAGAACCTGAGTGGAGTGGACAGCAGTGCCGTGCTGCAGCTACAGGACAGCTCTTTCACGCTGCAGACTTCACGTGAGGCCTGCAGGGGGCTCTACGGCATCACCTACCTCAGGGCCAGTCAGGAGGTCAGTCTGCAGCTGTTCGTCACAGGTGAATTCAAAATCAAGAACATGACGGTGGATCTGAACTACCTGTTGGGGGGACGCTGTGAGTCCTGATGGGTCTCAGGACTGAGTAAGGAGATTTCTCTCCCTCACAGAAACAGAAGGCCTCAACAAAAACAGATTATTACCTCTGTTTTCATGGTGCTACTTCTGAATCCTTTCTTCGACAAAAAATATCTTAAACCTTCAACTCTTCTGACTCATCCAGTGACAGAAGCTTCCTCTTAACAATCACCACCTTCATGGGCACAGTGCTCAGCCTCTGGTCTTCAACAATTTGGATTAAAAACTGTTTTTCTGTCCTTTCATGTGAGTCAGCAGGTAGTTTTCTTGATTGTGCTTTTGGTTTTTAAAATCTCAGACATCAGCAACTAATAGCTCCTTCATCATGTAATGATTTTACAGTAGGTTCATGAAACCCAAAGACCCAGCTGATGTCGCGAGAACTATTTTCAACATCTGTTTTCTTGGTTTAGACAGTTATACATATCATAAAACAGTTATATATACATACATAGAGTACAGTATTTTTTAAATAAATGTGTAATTTCTAAGCACACTTCAGGTAAACTGAGGTGTTAAATTTTATTTATATGGCTTACACTCATAAAGCTGTGAGACTTCCTGCTTTGACTCATTTTGTTGAATCAGATGAAGGAATCAGCTGTTTATTTCTTAAAGCAGACAAAAAGTCTTGCTGCTGTGAGTGTCTGAGCTGCTGATGGTTCAGACTTTCTTTGTTAACTTTCAGGTATTTATTTCACTGGCTGTGTTTGACCTGATGAATGTATTTCTTATTGGTGCATTTATTCTGAGTTTAGTATAAACCTCTGTACTCTGTAATAACTCCACAGAGGAGTCGCTAACATGTACGAAACACTGATTACCTCTTTGCCAAATACAATATTTGTTAGCTTGAAAGACAGAAATCTCTGTAAGAAATAGAGACAGATGGGAAAAAAAGTCAGTTTGTAAAAGCTTTTACTTGATTTTTGCAAGAATGGAAGACAACATGCACCTCAGGGGAAACACAGAGGTGCTCCTTGATCATGGGGTTATACAGAGTTTTGTGTCTTCACCGAGTGTTAATTTTCAGGTACTTCTCATTTATGTAAGTGCTCTGAAACATGGCTCTGTCTAGTGTATGCATCTCTGCCCTTTGGTTCTGTCCGTCCCTTAGTTCATCCGCTGGAATGCATCTATGTCTGACTCCCAAATTTCTGCTTTACAGCCCTTTAAAGGGGACATATCATGCTGATGCCTGATTTAATACTTACATATAATATAATAAATTGGAAAACAAGACCTTACACCCCCTGAATTAAAAAAAAATGAGATATTATATTTTTTCTGATATCCTAGAATGAGATTTGATGCCTCTGAAAATAGGTCATCGCCATTTGGCCGCAAGATTTCGACCTTTGTGACGACACGAGGATCCTTTCTTTTGATTGGAGTAATCTGATAAAGCAGCTCCTCCTCTGTGATGTCAGTTAGTCACACAACCGCCACCGAGGGATTCACCCACCAAGAGCCGAGTATAAACGTATAAACTATACATGTTCCAGTACCGGTTTGACTCACCACACTGAAGCGTAGTGAGATGATCTGTGTTGAGGTGGATTTTCTTCCTCCTGAGCTGCAGAACCGTCCAGGTCTGACTCGGGGTCCAATACAAAAGGACGTATCCTACACTCTGCCATTTTATTACTGCTATCAATGCCTTACGGTGAAGTTTTGGCAAACAGCAAACTCGCTCAGTCTGCCCCATTCAATGTGGCTATTTTATAAATACTGCCATGCTGCAAAAACCGCCCCCTGGCTCTACCTCCTCCGCCCCTCTGATAGAACTGACCAATCAGAGCACAAAGGGCTGTGACGTTGCGAGGTTACTGGAGGTCATTCTCTAAACGGAGCGTTTCAACAAGATCTTCAGTATGGCCTAAAATGAGGATATTGAGAACGCTATTGTGGGGAAATGAAGGAACTAAATGACTTGTACTGAGGGCAGAAATGCTTTACAGGCATCCTAGTCTGGCATCGTGAAAAGGAGAAACAAGCATGATATGTCCCCTTTAAAGCATTGATCTAAGTCGTATTTTCTATCAGTTTGAAAAATATCTTCATGCCCTGTGCAATGCCTATCATGATGAATGTCTGCTGATACATAAGCCACTTTTCTGTGTTGTTAGAAAGCAGCACCTCAAACAATCATATAGGCGTGTAGCCAGCATGCAATGTAAAGTCTGAGAGGTTTACCCACTGACATAGAGGTCGCCGCATTGACTCGCCAAACTGCACATCAATGTCACCACCATATTGGTGGTGGCATTGTGAAAAGATGCACATAGACACCTCAAGGTTGTACTAGTAAATGATAACTTACCTACCTAGCTAACCTTGTGAAGGTAAGGGAAAGCGCCCAGCCCCCTTCCCCTAAAAACAAACAGCTAAACCGCTGCCAGGCAGCATGATGGAGCACGAGACAACCATAGGACAGACAACATTGATGCAGAGCTTTCTTGTTTTATGAGGCTGGTTGTTCATCTGTCTTCTGTAAATAAATATTTGAAAATGCTATGTTTTGATTTTTTATTGTACAATGCTTTTTCTAACCTGTTTCCAAATAATAATAAAGACTAATACTATATCAATCTCTTTTCTATTTCTACACTCACCAGCCACTTTATTAGGCACACCTGTCTAGCTGCTCGTTAACGCAATTTTCTGATCAGCCAATCACATGGCAGCAACTCAATGCATTTAGGCATGTAGACATGGTCAAGACGATCTACTTCAGTTCAAACTGAGCATCAGAATGGGGAAGAAAGGTGATTTAAGAGACTTTGAACATGGCATTGTTCTTGATGCCAGACAGGCTAGTCTGAGTCTTTCTGAAACTGCTGATCTACTGGGATTTTCATGCAAAACCACCTCCAATGAGCGGCAGTTCTGTGGGCGAAAATACCTTGTTGATGCCAGAGGTTAGAGGAGAATGGACAGACTGGTTGGAGCTGATAGAAAGGCAACAGTAACTCAAATAACCACTGGTTACAACCGAGGTCTGCAGAAGAGCATCTCTGAATGCAAAACACGTCCAACCTTGAGGCAGATGGGCTACAGCAGCAGAAGACCACACCCAGTGCCACTCCTGTCAGCTAAGAACAGGAAACTGAGGGGCCGTTTACACGACAACTGTTTTAGGGTGAAACGCAAAAGTTTTGTCGCGTTTCAGCCTCGCGTTTACGCGGAAACGGCATTTCAGTCGACCTAAAACACAAACTTTTGAACTTTTTGCTGTTTGTACAAGCTGTTTTGAGAAATGCACTTACTGTTTTGCAAATGGTGAGGAAGATTCGAAAAAATGTACCAAAGAAACAGAGAAAAACTATAACTATGTATAGAATATTACACACTTTTTTGTCTTTATTGTGAAGATTCAGTACATTTTGTGGCTCCAAAATAACTTTAAATCAAATGAGCTGGGGCAAAATGTCTCCTAAGAAAGTAAAATTTGCAGATCCCTGGCTTAGACAACCACAGCTTGTTTTTGGTTTTCATTCTGGCAGCAACAGCATGGTTTTGGTGTTGGCTGATAGATTTGCCACAAGTTTATTGTGTTGTCTTAGAAATTTAACTTTTTTAGCTTAGATGTTTACATCATATTTATTGTGTTAGCTCAGACATTGAAATATTTTTTTGGTGTATGACATTTAAATGACAATGAATAACTATAAATTAGGCTGTTGGGTACATGCCACTGCAACCATAACAAGCATTGACTTACTATTTGATCAACTTGGAATAATATGTTTTCTTTTCTTTTCTTTTAATTCAGCTTGTTTACTTATATTTCAACCTTAAATCATTTGAAATGTTCTCAGACGTAACTGGTTTGTTGCTTTGACTGCTAAAATGAGCTGAGATATTCTGACCACACAGTTTCATGATTATGAAGTTAATATCTGTGGGAGCTGTTTGACTTCCTCCTGTATGTCCTGATCACGCTCAGGAATGAAACTGTCATAAAAAGTTTCCATTTACTGATAAGCATCTTCTCTTTTTTTACTGCTCTTTCCACTCACTCCTTCTCTTTCCACTCTCTCTCACTCTCTCTTCCTATTCAGTCACTGGTTTCATCATCCTGCTCTGTAAACAGTTTAACCAAAAGTGAAAGTGAAGCTGACATCAGTGCCTGTATAAACATGAAGAGATTACAACTGATCGTTCCAGTTTCAGACTAACCTACAGGTGTGTGTGGGTTTGACAAATGGAAGGTATGATCTGTGTTTCATCCTAAATCCACTGCTCTATTCTCTCTGTCCTCTGTCGTTTGGAAAAAAAAGAACAGGTTTACACTGGGGACATTCCCACAATACAGAAGACAGAAGCCAGTTTGACAGTTCATAAACTGTCAGCGACACTGGAGCATGTTTCAACCTGTGCAGTAAACTAAAAACAACATCCCAGGGAATATTTTTAGCCACAGTGAGAATGTGGGATTGGTGAGCATGCTTCCAGAAAGATATTTTTAACCATCGGCAGTAAGCACGTGTAGTGAGTGTGGAAATTTACCCAGGTAGGTTTGATTAAACTTATTACCTCTGCTAATGTTTTTGTTAGAGTTTGTCTGTTTGTCTGTGAACAACATACCTCAAAAAGTAAAAAATGAATCTTAACAAAAATTTTAGGAAATGTTCAAAATGGGATAAGGAAGAAGTGATTAAATTTTGGAGGTGATCTGGATCACCGTCTGGATCCAGGACATTTTTTAAGGATTCTCTATCATTGTGAGATAGGGACGTTTTCACCATATGTGTATATAACAATAAATGATACAAGACAAGGTCATGATCATTTCTGACAGATGTAAAAGTACGATCCAGATCCTGACAATATTCTGGATACTAAGATCTGGAATATGAAACATGTACTGGGTCATCATAATTTTCAACACTGTCAGGTAACAAATTATCGTACAAACCTGCAACTAACAACAAATTGTAGCAGACAGTCTGCTGAAAGGGAGTATAACATAAAAGTAGGACTAAAGTGTTGCGTGACAATCACAGTATGCTTAGCAGAGGTCTGTGCTCTGTGAGTGCTTTTGAAGTTGAGTTTTCTTATCATTACCTGTACAAAAGGAAAAAAGTTCTCGGAAGCCACATAACTAACATGGTTTGTACAAATAAACGTGTCAGTGAGTCAGTTAGAGTCTTGAAATGAACTCACCTAGAGGAAAAATGTCAAACAGAGCAGAGCAGGACACTCTGCAGGCATAATCAGCTGTAAGCTCTGTTGCAAAGGAAGGAGCTCTTATGCTTTTGACCTCTGTCCCTCTCTGTCCCTCACACAGAATGATCATCATATGCAGAAATCTGAAGCCGTCCTGCAGGATACCAACACCAGTTTTAGGTCAGAAGTTATGCTAACAGTGCAAAGGTCATGCATCACTAAGAACACGCCAGTCCATCCAATATCTTTGCTGCTTTTCCCTTTTGCTGTTGCAGGGTGCTGGGGCTTAAACTAGCTGTCACTGGGTGCCAGGTGAGGTACACCTGGACATGTCACCAGCCTATCACAGAGCTAACATGTCAAGACAGACATGATTTTGGTGTGTGGGAGAAAACCCACGCATGCAAACTCTTCACGGACATTCCCTGAGGCATCAGAGCTAACCCCTGCTCTGTGCAGCCACAGAGGGAATGTGCTAAAAGAGAAAACACTGAAAAATAAGAGTGATAACTGTTCTGCTGGCTTTGTGGAGTTGGACACTAGTTTATTCATATGTTAACTGCACCTGGTCATGTTTAGGTAAACTAAAACCTGTGACAGGGCTGAGGACACTTTATGAGACTTTATTTATAGACTCTTTCAGTTCTTGGACTTTGAACTTTCCCGGCACACTGCTGCATGACTTACAATAGGTGCTGAAAAGCAGGTAAAATGAGGTTGAAGTGCAGAGTAAATAACGGCAAAACTCTAAAGAAGTTTTCATCTAAATGTGTTGACTATTGTACAGTTTCAGCCATTAACAGTAAAAACACACCCACACACATGCGCACACCCACACACGAATGAGCACTTCATGGGGGGCATGACATACATTACTAGACCATCTGTGCTCCAACAGGTCCTTTTTCAAGGTATTAGAAGATATAAATGATGCCTGAGCTGCTTTTAAAGGGTAACAAAATATTGGGGGTAAGAAACATTTACTTGTTTAGTTTCTTGAAATAAGAAAAACATCATAATTCAAGAAATCCAACAAGTTCAGGTGGATTTTGCTCATATCATATCTCATTAGGCAATTTATCATGTGTTTATCTATTGTTGACCAAAATACGACATATACACTTGCTTAGATTTCAGTTTTTGCAGTAAAGCCTCCAAAAAGGGAGAACACGTCAGCTGCTGCTGCTGCTGCTACTGCAAATGTGTTTAGTGAATTCTTCAAAATCTCAGAAACTCTACCTTTGGTTTGAGAAATCCAGGTTAACACACATTGATCCTTTGTATCTGTCGAGGCTGCAGCAGAGGTCATTTTGGCGATAAAAATGAAGATCTGCATTTGACTGTGCAGCACACAGAGGCCATGCCCCAGTGTTTTCAGCTGACGAGCAAATGATTAAATCTTTATTTCCATTACTCACATCCTGTGGATCAATTAAACAGCAGATGATCAGTTTTACACATACCCCACCCTGCTATTTTTGGTCAACCTGACTAAATTTCCTCCTTCTGCCACTCCTTTTCAGACTGTTTGCAGGACTGTTTCCTGTTTCCTGTCACACTGATAACCTGTAGCACACACATAAACAAAGGCCTGTTTTACTGTGAGTCACAACGCTCACACAAATGAACTCCATGCTCAGGTGTAAATAACATCACCACTGAGCAGTGCCTTAAATATTTGATCAGTGGATTTTGGACTCACTTCTTTAGCTTCACATGAACAAATTCATTCTTCACAGAAGCAGCTCTGCTTTTTAAACCGCCAATTATGACATGAACATTTATTTTCACAAAAGTGATAATTATTTGTGTTGATGTATTTGTTCAGAAGGGACAGTGTATGCAGAATCTTGTTAGTAAGCACTGACAAATTAAGTAATCCAAGAGCTTCTTCTTCTGACTGCTCCCTAAAACTGAAAATGGAGTTTAAATTGGAAGATGACATCTTCAACTGGATTTAACCTCCAGTCGTTTGCTTGTATCTGATCAAGAGAACAAAAAAGAATCTTAACATTAAAGTCAAAATTCTGACTTTTACTCAGAAAAATTTTCTCAGTCATAAAAAATTGATGCTTTTTTTTTCATTGGCCCTAATCCTCTTCTGTTAATACTGCTGTACAATGATGAATAAAGTATTTAAGTTTCTCTATTTGACTTTTTTGTGGTTTATTTTGCTTTTTTCCTGAAACTGGCAGATCCAGGTTTAACAGTGAAACCAATCATTCTCCAAGTTTTCCTCTGTAGACGTGAAACTACCCGCATGAACCAACAGATTTATATCACTGTGTGTGTGTGTGTGTGTGTGTGTGTGTGTGTGTGTGTGTGTGTGTGTGTGTGTGTGTGTGTGTGTGTGTGCCCGCGTCTGAGTGTGTGTGTGTGCATATGTTTATAGTCTGACACGTGTCCTCAGAGCCGCAGCAGATGATAATGATGATGATGCAAGAGGCACAGTGTGTGTGTGTGTGTGTGTGTGTGTGTGTGTGTGTGTGTGTGTGTGCGTGTGTGTGTGTGTGTGTGTGTGTGTGTGTGTGTGGGCGGGACAATAACACTGATGTAACAGGTGTCAGTTTCTCTCACAGATGAAGTTCTCAACAAGTAGGTCAAGATAAGACTGGTGAACTGAGGCATAGGTAGACTGAAACACAGGTAGGCTGACACATGGAAAGACATGGAGAGAGGAAGGATGTTTTTGTTCTCGGTTTTTGGTGTTTTTCCTCTCGGTGGTTTGAGTGAAACAAGCTGAACAAACAAAGAGGGGAAGGTGGCAATGTTTACAGTGAAACTCACCGAAACTTTGAGTAGAAAACATGTACATCTGAAAATTCAGATTTGACATAAACGTGTTTCATAACCTGAACAGAAACTAGAAAAAGAAAACCTCAAACTGAGTCCTTTGGTACTGAAAAAAAATGGTATCAGTTTGTCCATTTCTATGCAAAATATGAGGTTGTGACACAAAACCAGTGACGCCTTACATAATGATACAAGTGCCGACAGTGCAGTATGTTTTATAAGGCTATAATACCAGGTGAGACAAAACATACGCTATATTAAAACACAGGTATATGTGGTTATTAACACAAGTTTGTTACTACATAAACTTAGATAACAAGACATCATGCAATTAAAATATAAGCTGTACGATACTTTATTTTTTAAAACTAAATAAATGGATGAATATTAAATATTATGAGAGGCAAATGTAAATTACAAAAATGCACAATGTAATCTACAAATTTTAATAGTATAATAAGAAATTATTTATAATGCTGTAATATAAAGTGCATGCTAAAATATGATCTTGTAGGTTGTGAAAGGATTTGTGCTGTCATAGATAAGACTATCATGATATGATTCAGTTGTATAAGATTGTGCAATGCAGTATTTTAAATCATGTTAAATATATATATATTTTTAAATACTGCAATACCAATAGCAATATAAAGATGTAGCAATACGTATAGCAACATCAAGAAGAAGGATCAAGAGAAGGTGGAGGAATACTAAGGGCTAGAGAAGATGTGGGGTGTGAGGGCAACAGTGGTGCCAGTTGTAACTGGGACACTGGGGACACCCAAGCTGGTTGGATGGCTCCAGCAGATACGGAGAACAGTTGAGATCAGTAATCCACGCCTTTGTGACCACTCGGCTGGATTACTGCAACGCTTTGTATGTGGGGGTTAGTGGGTCCTCCATCACCCGTCTACAGACTGTACAAAATGCAGCTGCACGTCTTTTAACTGGCACTCGTAAATATGAGCACATTACCCCTGTTTTAGCCTCACTTCACTGGCTGCCCATACAATTTAGGATTGATTTTAAAATTCTTTTATTTGTTTTTAAATCTCTCCATGGTCTCGCTCCGCCCTACCTCTCTGAGCTTCTGCAACCTCACTCACCTTCCCGTTGTCTCAGGTCAGCCGATCAGCTTCTCCTGAAGGTCCCTAAGACCAAGCGGAAGCTCAGAGGGGACCGTGCCTTTGCTGTGGCAGCCCCAAAACTCTGGAACGGGCTGCCTCATAGCATTAAACAGGCCCCGACTCTGCCTATTTTTAAATCCCTTCTTAAGACCCACTTTTTCCTCCCTGGCCTTTGAAGCACAGTAGCCGGCAATTGTTTTATTTATTTTTATCAATTTTGTTTATTTTATTTTGCTTTTTCTGTGTTTTTATTCATTTTAATTTGTTTTATGTCTTTTATATTGCTCCTTGTCCTTGACATACTCATTTTACTTATGTTTTATGTCTATTCCTTTATCTTGTATCTTATTCACTCTCTTGTACAGCACTTTGTTTTAACTATGGTTGTTTTTCAAAGTGCTTAACAAATAAAATTTGATTGGATTGGATCTCTGTCCAGAAGTGCGAACTCCTAGGAACAGCTAAGAGCCTGTGCAAAACCCTCAGGCTCCCAGGCCGCTGGTACAGGACCTGAGCTTAATGGAGACAGAACATCACAAAGAGTGGGGCAAAGTTTTTTTTTTTTTTTTTTAAATGCTCAGTGTCACATCATATCATGTCAAATCAAATAATCATAATATATTGTTCCTTTTTCTTAATTATCATGTTGTATTATATCATTTCATAACAAACACCATCACAACTCATCATATCATGTGGTATATTTAATTTAACTGCACATTTTCCACACCCACAAATGCACAGACTGCTCATACATTGACTGAAGTGATGGTTGCATATTTCCTCCAGAACCTTAAAGTGAGTAAACACAGGACCAGCCACTTTTGGTTTGAATTGAGCAGAATCTTTATTAAACTTTAGGGTCAGACAGGTCTCCTTTGACTTCTTTTATCTAGCTCACATTTAATGCTAAAATGTTTGTCTGTTGTTTAGTTCAGTTTTGAATATTTTGCACGATAAAACAAAACAATAAAATAAAATAAAATAAAAAAATTAAAAAAAATAATCAATAAATCAATATGAAGACAGAGTGCTGAATCCAGCAGTTTGTGAGTTCATACTGAAACACAATCAAGAGTCTTTTATCTGGTGGGAATCCTTAAGTCTTGCTCCCATCATCCTTTGCAGCAGGGATTCCTCTGTGAGCAGACAGAGACTGACTGCAGCAGTAAAATCATTAGCCGGTTTATCAGCCATAAACATAAAAATGAACTTTGATACCCCTTGAGCAACCACTCAGCTCTGTGTCTGCTGCTGCCCTCACAGGCTGTTTTTTTCTCTCTCTCTAGAGCGAGACAAGCAGGGAGTGTAATCACTGAACTGGTTTTGTTGTCAGTGAGGGATTCCCTCTCTCCTCTCTGTCGTAGGCAGAGGGTGGAGCTATGTTTGGAGTCTCCACTCTCACTGCCAGTGTGTGGGAGTTCAGGGCTATATGAGGGAGTAGAGAGTCCAGATCTGCAGACTCTGACTGGGAGAAACATGGACACAAGGCAGGCAGCACAGGATGAGGCACTGATGGGGGTTAGTGTTGAGGCTGGGGGCAAAGGGTCACCTGCAACCCACCGAGGCTGCTCTAGCTGTGCTGTGGCTCTGTCAGCTGTGATGGGATTGGTCATCTTGGCTCTAGGGATTTGCTTCATCCTGCACTTGTTTGTGATCACGCCATCTAGCAGACAGGTGAGAAACTCTTACTGCTGCTGTTCTAAACACCCACTGTCTCTTTCACTAAACTGACTGCTATAAATCAGATGCCAGTCTTTCCTTTGACCATGGCAGTATGGGGTTACTTTCTCTCTGACATCCTCATCACAGTGTGAGGCTTTGATCTAATCACTTGACCTGAACATCAAATCTTTGGTCGAAACTCTTCTCTCGGGCTGTCTGTATGAAAATGTTTCAGACCACCACTCTAACATCACCACATCCCATGAGTCTGATTTTTTATGTTGCTGCTGGTCTTGGTTTGGCCTTCCTTGGAAAATAAATCTCTTATTTCTTTGGGAAACTTGAGTTAATAGTTGTTGGGGGACATTGATAAGTTAGTTGTATGACAGCAGGTATGATCACAAATGTTGATTGACCTATGCTTCAAAGTTGTGGTAGTGAAACCATTAGAGTTTCCAGATCCTCTCTTTTATTATCACATAAACACAGAATGATAAATGCTCCACCATGAGTGTGTTGTCACAAAAAACAAACAAACAAAAAGCTAATATTCAGTCTCTGGCTTTGTGTCCTTAGGAAAGTCCACCTCTGGCTGCTGCAGAAAAAGTCTACCTGTCCTCCACACTCAAAGGTAAGACTTCGTTATTTGACTCTGTGGGCTCATGCGAATACCTGAGGATGCTAATGAGGTGTAACTTTTTTGTCATTAAACAGAGAGCAAAGAAAAGGGAAGGTACGACATCTTCACCGTAAATAAAGCTGCCACATACTTAATCTACGGCTGGGTGAAGTTCTCTGATGTCACTCGAGAGGAGGTGTTACTTACTAATACCCTGGACGAAAACCAGAACAACCCCAAAACCATCCAGAAAAGAGAACTGGAAACCAACCAGACAGTGATCTTCTTCAACAAAAATCTCCCCATGACTGACGGCATCAGAATAAGTATTTACTTCAACTCGAAGTACACGGACAGCTTGTTCCACATGTATGAGCTTGTTGAAAAAACAATATATGAAATGTAAATAATGTGTCAAAATCAAAAAAAGAGATATATTTTATTTTTAAAGTAACACAAAAAAAAAGTACAGAAAAGTGGTACTATTGTGTACTGGTACTGATTGCCAGGTACCAGGCATCCGTACTGTATAGTTTCAATGTAAAAAGTATCCATCCCTACACAGAAGTGTCCAAAGCTACAGTTCATTATGTGTCCATTAGAGGTTATCTCCTGTAGTGAGGTTGTCTGCGTACAGCCCCATGTTAAAATGTCCAACTTTACAGAGGCATACACACATTTTGTCTCTCAATAACAAATGTCGCAATTTATGGCAGTTTCAAGCTGGATTTATGTACATTACACCTGTTTACTGCAGATCAGGGATTAAAGGGAGGGAGATTGAGGGATGTGGCCTCAGATGAGAGCTGCTAGCTGTCCCCTTAGCGTTTCAGTCCTTGAACTGAACCTCTGGGCTGTGTTTGTGCTGTTAGAGCCTTTTGTTCATGTAAATACTGGATGTGTGGGAACTTTTTGATTATGTCAGAAGCAAGTCCAGATCTGAATGTGTGTACCGCTTCCAGTTCCATTTTCTCATGGCTGGATTCAGATTTTATTAATACGTTTTGTTTATTACCTGGAAAACAATTACAGTTTTTGAGTGTTTACTTGTGGTATAAGGTGGAGGAGGGAGTGTATCAGGTGAAAAGACTGGACTCAAAGAAGAGAACCTTGAGGGAACTGTGTAAAGAAAAAGCATTTGTAAAATATATTTATGTACATAAAATAAATGTTTATATAAGTACAAAGTCTGCTGCTGTCTGCTTGTGTTATATAAATTTCACCATAATTATGAATATTTCATTTTTAACAGAGTCCTATAAAACATAATTCAACTTGAGTTGTATTTACACATTTACAAAACTCTCCAAAAGTCTTCAACATTTCTATGGGAGCTTTCTGCTCGACCACAAACAGCAACAGTTCCAAAGTACACTTACATGATATGCCCTTCATAAACTATGTACTTAGTGGAACAATGTACAAAATCTTACAGGGTAGTGTTGTCCCAAATCAAACACTGCAGCTTCACACTTAACAGAAACTACAATCAATTTCACAACCGTTCATAACTGATTACATCAATGAACCACTGTTTGATTTGTTCCTGCTCCTTCCTCTACATTGCCAATATGGCGATCATTGAGTGTGAGAAGTGTCCACCATTCCACACTAAACTTTCAGACTGTTTTGAGTGAGCCATCTGAGAAATCAAAGTGCACTGCATTTTTCTGTACTATCAGTGTGAAGGCACTTATGCACTCAAAATAGAATGTGTGAGCGAAGAAGGACGGGAGCCATTGTCAAGAGAGCCCGCGGCCAACAAAGGAAGAGGACCCAGATGCAGATAAACCAAAATTTTATTTAAACTACACTCACAAAACTCAAAAACCCTGATAAAAGGAACAAACCAAAAACACAAGGAAACCCTCAAAAAACCAAGAAGCAGGAGATACGATGCACAACGCATATGGCGACAGCTACAATAAACCAACCATGAGACTTTATACACAGGGGAGTGATCAACACAGGTGTGAAACAAGACACAGGTGAAAACCATGATGAGCAATCAACAAGGAGGGAGAACCAAACCAAACACAGGGAAACTCAAGACAGAGACTAAATACATCAAAGACACTAAAACACTAAAGATAACCACAAAAAGACATACACATGACAAGAACCACATCAAAACCACACGGGACACAAACTAAGGACAAAAACAGGACACACAGAACACTCAAGAATAACTAAGATTAACACCGGTGACACAGAAACGCAGGACAAGCACAGAATTACAAAGAAACACAAGAAGACAAACACAAAAAAAACCCAGATATATACAAACCAACAACCCAAACCCTGACAGCCATATTGGAAATGAGGCAAGCTTTGAGGCAAAGAAGATGTGGCGTTGAATCAAGTGTTACTCTCAAAGTTCTTATATTAATTTGTGTTTATTGCAGCCATGTTATAATGTGTGTACTTGCAGAAGGTTGAGAGCTTAGTACGAGCTCAGTACGAAGGAAGAGTGGACACCATTACCATAAAAAGGTTTTGTTTTAAAACTAAATGATGAATCTTGTTTACCCATGTGCTTATCCAATAGCTGCATATTATAACTGCTTTTTCTTTAAATGTGTGTGTGTGCTGATGTGAAACTCAGGAGATGAAGGCCTTGAGTTGAAGTGAGTAGGACACGAAGTACCTTGGCAGCAGACAACATTTTTAATAAGGCAGCATACGTGCAAGGTGTGTGGGAGTGTGCATTTAACCTTTCTTTATGAGGTAAACATCGGATGATGCTGGAGAATGAGAGGAGACATCACTGGCTCATCCCGAAGATAACATCATTTCAGATCAGTAACTGAATGTCTAGAATAGATGGATCTTCGGGAGTTACCCGTGGTTTTCATCCAAAGGAAGGCTTTCGAGACGTGTATCAGGGCTGTCAGGGAGAGTTAAAGAAGAACCCAGAGCTCTGTGGCACAGTCTTGATGTGCTGCAATCAACAAATCTGAGCTAACTGAGAACTTTGATGCATTCTGGTCAGCATTGCTTTAAGGGGTAAATAATATCTGCAGAGTACTGTGTCTATTTGTTGGAAGAAGCAGGTAGGGAAAATAACTGAGGGCACAGTTATAGAGTATCTGCCCTTCTTAACAGATACTGAAGTAAGAGAAAACTGTAAAATTGTCACTTGGAGATAAATTAGAAACACCATTTCCTTTCAGCACCCATCTGCCAGTCAGCTGAGCTGTGCACCTGCTTGGTTTAACTCTTTGGGCTGTAATTTCATGGCGCAGCGCAGGGGGTGCAAGCCTGGCGTACCCTGCACAGTGTTTATTTTGTGCACTGCCAATTTGACAGACCGTCTGCGCAGAGATGGGTGTGACTGGGCGCCAGGGAGAGTTGACGGCGCACCAGGGGGAGGTGTCGGCAGTTTCATGTTGGGGCAGTGACAATTACATGCCAAAAAAGTGTGCTGAAAGCTCGCCAGCTCCAACCTGGTCTATTCTTGGGGCAAGGCGGAGCGCACCCCATGCAGCTGTAATTTGGTGACAGGCGCACATGTGCGCACATGTCATCAAAGCCTCAGAGGCAGGTTTCCAGAGTGTCAGGCACATTTTAATGCAGCAAACAATCACAGCAATCACTATTTAATGTAACTGTCTGAACCAGCATATACTTTTGTATCTATATTAACTGTCACGTCACATCTGATGTCAGATTAAAGCCATTTGTCATAATGGAAAGTGAACCTGACGGCAGCTGGAAGTTTGATGCACATCTTACAATTAAACAATAAACAGCTTTAACATCTGATACTGGGTATATATCTGGTTCTCTCATTTCATTTAATTCAAAGGAAAGAGGGAGAGAAAAGACAAAGAAAAAAGAGACGAAATAAATGTATGTCACTCAGGATTTACCCGTGATTTGATAGTCTTTATTTTAAACGTGATCTAAAAAGATGGAGTACATTATTGTAAGGAGGATGAGGTGGAGACACTGGGAGAGTATACAGTATATCACCAAAGGTTCTGCTATTTGGCGATGACAAACCAGGAGTGCAGGTGAATCAAAAGTATTCTGAATGGATAAGCCAGCTGTGTAACTGCCTCTTAATTTTTTACTCCTATTAATGACAAAGGAACAGATTACATCTGTCCCGGCAGCTGGCCCACACGGTGACGCGCTCCGTGTCCTCCGATGCGGCCCGCTGTCCATTCTCCTGCTGCAGGGACAACGGCTCTGATCTTTCCAGCACACTGTTTCCACGGTGCTTGGGATCACTCAGACTCCTCCCACTCTGCCATTTGCGTGGAGGAAGGCGTGGAAGCGCACCTCTGCGCCTCTCTTGGCACTGCAGGAAACTTGCAAAGTGCGCCAGTCACGCCCTGTCCGCGGTGAAGGCCGGCGCAGGGCAGGTGCGCCTGCGCTTGCGCCTGGTCTACAAAACTAGAGCCCATGATTTTAATATCTTTTAAGCTGCTGAGTTATTAATAATTCACCCCTGGCAAATGTGTGTTGTTAGAAAAATAAGTTTTTCAGAGTGAAGTCTTTTTTGTACCAGGCTGTAAATATGTTTATTACTGTGGTGAAAATCTTATTTTTTGGCTCGTGTACTTCAGGAGCCAGCCCAAATGGCAAATTTGGTCAAAAAATACAAAGCTTATGCACAAGTGCTTAAGTCTCCAGTTCACCATGTATCAGCTGGGCTGACCGCAGAAAGACCGAAAACCACATTGATACCAAGCCAAAGAAAATGGACTAACTTCTCAATGTCTAATTTAAGTTACTGACCATAGGTCCCTGGTCTCTTGTCTCATAAGTTCCTCTGAATCGCGCTGTGGACAAACTGCTGCTGTGGACCTACCAGACACAAGCTGTTTCAGTTATTACAGCTACTACATCATCATCACTGTTACGACAGTGAAGATTAAAGAACTTAATCTTTCTACAAACGGTGTGGCGTGTAGATTGTCTTTTAATGATTAAATAAAAATAAGTCCTTCTCCATTGACACCGTGCCATTACAAATAAATGCATAAAATTACGCCTGACAGCAAATTATGTATTTGTTCCTGGGGTATGGGTCTTAAAATGTTGGGAAATAAATGAATGCAAAAGAATTACGATAATCATGAATCAGTCTCTCAGACTGTAATCGTGCTTGGTGTTGCATCTATTTTCACACAGTGTTGATGTAAATGTAGTGCTCATGGTGCAGATATCTGCCGCAACATCTTTCATAATGTTGAAAAACATCAAACCACAGTTTGATGTTTTGGCTTTCTCAGACTGTTTGATGTCTGAGGCCTCCAGCACTTCATGCTCGCCCACCATCAAATCATCGGAGAGGTAAGACTCCTCGCTGTGAGGAACATGTGTGAACAAGCAATTGTGGGAAGTTCAGAAGAAAAACCTTCTGAAAAAGACTTATGAATCAGTGAGAATATGATGGGCACGTTCATCTTTTTACCTGCATTTCTGCTCACCTGTTCCTGGAAGGTGTCTCAGTCTGCACGCCTACACGCAGTTAACTTTTTGAAGACAGCCTCCATCGGCTGTTTGAATTAGAAATGAAAGCTTTTCTACTGTGTGTCATCATTATGAAGACAACACCTCTGTGCCTCTAGTCCTGATTACGCATTATTTTTATCACACCTGCTCATTACACCTTAAGTCCCTTCAAGTCACATGAGGGTATACAGTTATCAGACTCCTCCTTTCTATTTGAATGTGCTTCAAACTTTCCTTTTTTAGGCCCGGACTGACTTTTAGGGTGTGGTTGCATTGGCTATCCGCATTGTGCCCAAGCACCCTGTAACTCTAAAGTCCAGTTTGTTTGGCCAGTGTGACCACAAGCGCACTGTGCCTGGGCACAGTGCGCTTTCTTGACTTTGGCACACTTCAGAGAGATGTGCTTGGGCACCATAAACTTTGTGCAGAGGCACGTGTATGCAGTGAGGGCGATTTATGTCATACAAGTGCTGCTACCACTCCTCTCAGTAACCAAGTTAGACAATAAATGGGATATTAGAGTGCTGTGTTGGACTAAAAAAATTCACTTACGCCAAAAAGTCAAACAAACACATATACAGACGCATGCACACACACACATGCACATAAGCACAGTCTGTGCAGCAGAGAGTCAGGAAAAGTAATATCTCAACGACCAGCAACGCATATAAATTACCTCTACCTTTCGTTTAAAGTCCCATATTAAGCAAAAATCTCTTAGACTGGTTGTGTAACAGTGATATGCGTCCCCAGCCTGTCTACACACACCTACAAAATGAGAAAATTCTATCGTCTCCTTCTCTTGCTTGCTCCAGACAAAGTTTGCTTTCAGGACATGTGTTCTCAAACACGCAGAATTGAGATCTGCCCTGCACGACGTCATGATCCTTAAAAAGTTACTCCTCCGGGCCCGCCCCTTGTACTGCCCCTTCTGTGCAGCACGATTTTCACCTTGGCTGCTCGGCTGCTTCGGTAAAATAAACATGGCAAAGGTAAGAGCGAAGCACGGAGGTTGCTCTGGTGTTGGCTGCACAAAAGGGCACAGGAGTCTTTTTTTAACTCCATCTCATGAGGTTTTGAAGACGCAGTGGATTAATTTTATTGTTTAATGGAGAGTCACCCACAACAACTCCTAAAGTGTTGTATGTGTGTGCTCACCATTTCACTTCGGACTGCTTAATCAACGAGGGCCAGTACAAAGCAGGATTCACCAAGAACCTGAAGCTGAAGCTGAAGCACGGATCTGTACCAACTGTCTGTGGCCCAGCTACATACATGGGAGCTGTAAGTTTTACTAATTTATGTTGCTTTACTATATGCTCTACCGAGCGCAATAGCTTGATGGATGTGGTTTTAGCATGGCAGCTAACGTAAGTCACGGTTTGTAACGTTTCCTTACACAACGTTAACATACATGAGTAAATAATATCAGGGGACATTAAAGAGAAGATATATGGACATATATTTCACGTGAAGCTAGCTTTATATACACAATGTTATCTTTTGTTGGGGACGGATGTGACTACTTGTCACGGTAGCCCCTGGTGGAGCTTATGTTGTGCTACAGGGTAGCCAACACACTCTCAGCTGTTATTATGGACGCAAAGACCACAGTCACCACTAATGTGTGTGTTACTGCTGCAGTTTAGTTTGCTTGATAAATGTCCCTCATGGACTACAAACTTTTCACAATATTGCACATTTTCCAAAAGAGCTCAAAGTAATGAGAAGACAGCGGAGATGTAACCGTTAGAAGGAGCTAATGCTACCTAGCTACATGCCAGTAACTGTGAACAGCACACACAAGGGACGTAAAAAAAACCCCATCAAGACACATAATATTTGTTACTAACCACTCAGAAACGTCCTGCTGCAGCCGTAGATCAAACTGGTATGACTGAACCACGGTGCTTCTTTGAGCCATATCTATGCACTCTCTGTAAACTCCGCGGCATGGTAGCAGAGCGAAAGCCACACCCTCATCCAAAGAAGTTGTGGACAGGGCAGCTCATTATCAGTTAGAGCCATGCCCACAGAAACAGCTTGTTCTCAGCAGCGCTCGGGAGAGGGGATTTACAGAGTGGCTGAAGTCCAGGAAATAACTGGATTTTGAGGCAAAAAAATTAAATTGACTGTCCTGGGACCTCTGAGGCCTATTTGAACTTGTTGAAAAGTTGCATAACATGGGACCTTTAAGTGCGCCCAGCGCCATCTCTTTGCTGCTGTCTCCCGCAGTTTAAGTTGCCACAATGAAACTGAAATGCTCAAGGCAGTGGATGATGTCAACATTTCCACTATAAACTCTGGCTTTCTTTTTTCACGGCAATGTCGGCCTTGGGGTTTTAGGAAAGTTCCATTGTGAAGTTTCCATTTTAGGTTGGCTAAGACAACAAACACTGTTTCCGTGTGAACAAAAGGCTGAAACTTGACAACACTTTTGCGCTTTATCCTAAAAATCCTATGGAGATGTTCTAAAACAAGAATGTCCCCTTCCTTGGTACAACTTTTTTAATAGAAATATGTGATATGGAGGTAAATAAGAGACATTACTGTGGAATTTTAACAGCCACTGAATGTGGATACTGCAATAAAAATGTTACTGGATTAATGGCACTGAATTATTTTGCTATTAAAACCATGTATCTGAATTTATTTATCCTGAGTTGACCTATTTGAAATGTAGATGAAAAAAAATCACTTGTTAAAAATTCAGATCCAAGAATTCAAGTTTCATGGCTCAACAACAGAAATATTCCAGTTTCTCGAATTTCACTTGTTAAATAAATTAAACTTGGCAAATTCACATCTGAAAATCCAAGTTGAAAAATTTAGATCTCAACATCCAGATGAAAGCCCCACCCAGCGCAATAGCAACAGCCAAGAGTTACTCAGGATCTCCACCCAATTCAGCCTCAGCAGAAGAGCTGGTGCTGGGTGCAGAAGCATCACAAGACTAAAAAACAGCTCCTGGTGTAGTTTAGAGAGTTTATGCTGCTCTCCTGCCTTTACTGACTACTGTTTTCTTCGTCTTTGAGTGGCAGTGCTCCGCAGAACCCTGAAAGCTCCTCTCCTTCATGTTCTGGCCTATGAGTTTGTGAATTTTTGTATTTCTGTGAGAGGTGTCCAACATTAAAGAAATATTCTCAACCATCCCAATGTTTATGAGATTTTTGATTCCTTTTTTTTCTGATAGATTGACTGGGGGCTGTGATGTGCTTGGGCTTTCCAATATTATTGTGTGGACAGAGGGACCCCAGATAAAAATTTAACAGTGGATAACTTTATCATCTTCAGAAGGCATATTGGGCTTATTTCAGGCATAATTCTTTTTCTCTGGTCCCCCACAGTAGCTTTATAAGATTTCCAGCTAAAAAAGAAATAAAATCTTGATCTTTATCACATGATTGTTTTAGACAACCCTTATTCAAGTCTCTGTCTGAATTTTCTCTTAAAGACTTCCTCCTCCACAAACCCCCATCCCTCTGATTGATAGGAGGAAAGGAGGTGTGGAGGCCTGTCGGGGAACTATGGGCAGACTTAAGTGTTAGATGCAATGTCTGTGAAGATGTCTCATTTCTTAAGAAACAGACCAGTTGTAACAGTTGACAAACAAATTCAGGGATTTCTCCTGGCCTTTTGTTTCCCTGTCTTCATTGCCCCTCATGTGTTTCACCGGTGTCTCGTCACACACGCTGATTTCTACTTGGCCATGTCCACACGTAGCCAGGTGTCCGGGAAACTGCATATATTTTTCCACACTCAGGCCTGTCATCCACACAAACTGCAGTTAAACATCACTAAATACAATGTTTTCTGAAAACTCTGGGCAAAGTAAAGATTTTGAAAAAACTCCAGTTTCATGTCAATGCGGATTCACAGGGTTTTTGGTTCTCAAATGTCCACAGTTGTCACAGCTGGTTGACAAGGATTGGCTAGCTGGACTAATTGTTAGACTTTCCTGTTGCTTGTGGAATAAAGTATTTTTAAAAATGAAGGGTGGTGGGGGGGCTATTTGTTTTTGAAAATACCTGGCCACGTGTGTTCAAGGCCTAACGGCTGAAATACACCAGATGCATCTGCAGTCCATCTCTGCTCCTTCACGGCACCAGATCAAATAAATTTCTGTTCAAGTCAGTCCATTAACTTACACTGTTCCACCGTTCCACCGTTCCACCGTTCTGTTGCAATACATCTGCATGGCTGCTCAGTCATATCACAGGCAATACACAGTTATCCTACTTTTGCTGGACGCGGAGCTGTGACACTCAGGCTGTGTCCGAAATGGCATACTAACATACTACATACTACATGGTCGTTGTGTATATACTGTATACTACATACTATAAGTATGATTAGAGTGCCAACTGTTTACACTGTAGTATACTACTCGGTTTCCCATGATGCATTTCAAAACCTCCGACGACAAAAATTGGAAGCACACACAAGTCAAATATCTCAGTTGATTCGCCATATCTGAAAGTTTTAAGAACATTTTAGGCGAGAAAGTCATCACGTAGAATACCAAAATGTGGTCATTTGGGCCGCAAAACGCATGGATACAAATTTAATTTCGACATTTCGGATATTCTGTTAATAACGCCAATATGCTATCGAAGAAACTTCTGGTCCGCTCCAAAACAAGAGCCTAATTTACAAAAGCGTTAAAGAACTTAAAGGAGATAAACGGGTGCTTTTATTTTGAAAACGGGAAGTTTGCTAGTGGATTTTTAGCTAACACCGGTCTCAAGACGAATTCATCTATCTTCAAAAAATTAAAAGATGTTTACTGCTCGCAGACACCGAAGACGATCCGTCCGTCGCCTCAGGCACTTTATTACTTTGTACTTACGTTTAGGTCTCCCTGAAGAGCTAAGTCCATTTTAGTTGCTTCTCATCTTGTCATCTCATTCTGTATTTACGTTTATAAATACGGGGCTCGCAATGCATTATGGGGCGTGTCAGTGCGACTAGTATGCCCACCTCCCATACTTAAAATTTTTACCGATATAGTATACATCCGGGTATTTCTCGCGCACACAATCTTTTCATACTATTTAATGTGAACGTACTACATACTATTTTTGACGTCACACTTAGTATGAGTAGTACGTTAGTATGCCATTTCGGACACAGCCTCAGTGTGGGGAAGATTGAGCTGGACAGGAAGTCATGACCGGAAACTACCTAAAAACACCCAGTGGCTTTCAAAATAAAACAGACCGTGTCAAAATCAGTTCGTATTTAGCTTGACTGCAACAGCAAACGGATATAATGGGTGAAGCCTGACCAGAAGTCAATGGGTTTGTGGTTTTACAGCCAAACATGAATGAAGAGAGACTTATGCCTGAAATATACCAGGTATGTCTGGTATATTTCAGGTGTAGTCTAGACAGCTGGCATCACGAGACTGAGGAGTTCCCACGCTTCCCTCTCCATTGATAAGTCTCTCTTCATTAGTGTTGGGCTGTAAAACCTTAAACCTGTTGACTCCTGGTCTGACTCTGCTCATTATGTCCATCTATCATCATAGTCAAGCTAGATACAAACTGGTTTTGACACGGTCTGTTTTGTTTTGAAAGTCACTTGGTGTTTTTAGGTAGTTTCAGGTCACAACTTTCTGTCCCGCTTAATCTTTCCTATGCTGAATTTGGGCGTCAGCTCCGCATCCAGCACAAATAGGATGGCTGTGTATAACCTTCAACCCAATGGACCAGCCACACAAACGTCCTGCAACAGAATGGATCCAGTTTGAGTTGACAGATTGATTTGAATGAAACCTATTTGATCTGCTTGGTGTGAGGGAACGGACGCAGTGCAGATGCATCCAGTGTATTTTAGTCGTTATGTAAAGCACAGTTACTCCTCGGTCTTGGGACTCCAGCTGTCTGTCAGTCATGCAGCTTGTCGCACTGAACACGCAGTCGGTGTTAGTTAACAAACGCAGTCAAGATGCAGTGAAACTAGGGTTGCCAACTTTCTCAATACTAAGTACGGGACAGGTTAACGGTGCCAAGGTGGTGTGAGCATGATGTGTAAATTCAGCATATATTCATATTCTGATTCAGCTGGGAGCATGTTTTTAATGTTAAATTAAAAATGTAAGCTGACACATAAAACAACAGGACAAAATTAAAAAACATGACTTATAATCACTTGTTAAATTAAAATCTGTGTCGTACACTAACCTTGTCCTCCTTCAAAGGCTGGCTGAGGCGTCACTTTACAGTGCACTGCTGTTAACTCTCTGTCAGACATTCTCTGAACCGCAGGTTTGTCAAATGTCTGACTGTGATTGGCTTGATCTCCATTCAGTCAGTATAACTTGACTAGTAAACTTCCAACAGTGAATCCCTCTGTAAAAAGTGAGGGGGGTGATCTTCTGTTTCTGTGAAAGTGCAGGTGTCTCAGCACCCGCATCCTTCACGGATGAGACGTGGTCTGCCACTGCTGTTTATCTGATCTGGGATCTGTTAAGTACAGTCTGCTGAATTTACAAGAGTCCATAGTCAATATATGGGACAACTGAGGTCCTGTACGTGACAAACCATTTTAGCCCAAAATACGGGATGTCCTGGCTAATACGGGACAGTTGGCAACCCTTAATGGAACAGTCACACTGCAGACGTATCTGGTGTATTTGAGGTGTTAGTCTCTGTGTTTTTTCAGTTCCTTATTAGTATATAATGTTTTCATGTCATGTCTGAAAGGAAATGTTTTAAATTTATCTCCAAGTGACAATTATACTGTTTTCCCTAACTGCAGTATCTGTTTAAAGGAGCGGGTACTCTATAACTGTTATAACTGTCAGTTATTTTCCCTAACTGCTGCCTTTTCAAATAAAGAGGGTAGGAGATATTATTTGTCACTCAAAGCAAAGTCCTACTTCTGTGGCTCCCAAACATTTCAATTACCTTTTCACCATTCCCAGTATGCTTGTTGATTGGAGAAGAAGATGACCAGGACACATCCAAGTTCTCAGTTAACCCAGATTTGTTGATGACAGAAAGTCAAGAATGTGTGACAGAGCGCATGGTTCTTCTTTAACTCTCTCTAACAGCTCTGATACACGTCTCGGACTCTTCCTTTCGGGACAGAACCCGGTTTTCTGGCCCTTGAACCCTCATTTAATTGAAGGACTGTCAACACTGTCTAGAACAGGGGGATCCCTGTTCTAGACATTGATCTTCAGGGTGAGCCAGTGATGTCTCCTCTCATTTCCCAGCTTCGTCCAGTGTTTTCCTAACGAAGAAAGATTAAATGCACACTCACACACATCACACCCTTTCATGCTGCCTTATCAGAATTGTTGTCTTCTTCCACCGTACTTTCTGTTCTCTATCTGTCTCCAATTCAAGGCATTCCTGTGTTTAACACGCACGCACACACACACACACACTTACACACACACACACACACACACACACACACACACACACACACACACACACACACACACACACACAAAAGTGTCTGTTGAATTGCCTGCTTTAATTATATAAATCCATCTATTATCATGACTAAGCTGCCACCATTACTGAAGGCATGCTTATTATAAATTAGTGTGAACTGTTTCTGTTCTTGTTGTACTTGTTGGTCCTGTTGTTGTTTTTTCCATCCTCTCTTTCTCTCCTGGTATCTCCCTCCATCCCTCTTTTCAGTCCCAGCACAGTTTCATCTAACACCTGAGCTCCACTAAGTCCAAGTTTCTGTCAGTTCAAGGGACTTTTCCTCATGGTGCATTCATATCTGGTCTCTGTAAATGAATAATGTAGAAACTGTTTTCGAACATAAAGAAACAAACAAGCGGCACTAATAGAGGCTTTTTTTATACTGTAAAATCAGGGTACTACCACATTTCTAGACGAAACACTTTTTATCTGATTTATTATGAAAAAGAAAAGTGAGGTTTGAATTTCCAGCCCTGTGATTGGCTGGCGACCAGTCCAGGGTGTACCCTGCCATTCACCCAATGATAGCTGGGATAGGCTCCAGCCACCCAAAACCTTGAACAGGATAAGCGGTTCGAAAAATGAATGAATGAATGAAAAATGTTTGAATTTCACTGACCTGCACAGTCGATAGAGCCAGCCAGTTAAGAAATGATACGTGGACTTTGAGAAAGGTCTTTAAAAAATTAAGATATCCTCCCCTCATGAAGCTGTAATCACCTGACCTCCTGTTCCTCTCTGGTAGATAAAGCTGCAGTCATAAATAAAACTTAACCTCCCACAACAAATGATCCTGCTCTCCTGAAGAGAATAAAGAGAGAGCTGCAAAACTGACCAATGTAGAAGAGTTTTAATTCTAAAACGAATAGATGTTTTGTCTTCAGAGTTACTCTGTAACAACAAAAGATTAAAACAACATGATACTACTGTTGGTCAGTCTTTTTCCAGACATGGTGACGTTCCCTTTTTTTTTTGTTTGAAACCTCAGGTGTGATAAGTTCATCATGTGGGAAATCTAACCACCTCCTCCTCCTCCTCCTCCTCTGAACTTTGTGGTGGCGTTAACGATGTGGTTAGTTTGAGTCACGACGAATCGACAATTTGGTTTAATAAGAGAGTTTTTTTCAGACCAGGTCAAAGGAGTACAGAGTACCTGAGATCCTGGACAGAGTAAAATCCAGATCCAGATTTCAATTTTTGAACAACCCAAGCCAGGTGTTTTTTTTATCATCTGATGGGGCTTAAGATTAAAAGTGAGATGACATTTGCACATCAGACAATAAGAGGTATGAAGGTCAATCCAACCTCATAACTTAAAAAAATAAAAAACCTGTGGGTGTTCAGACGTGATTTTCCCCTTCTCATGAATTTTGGAAATTCTGTGGTGAGCTTCAAGACGTCAACAAAACTTGAATGTTCCATCCAAATATCAGTCCATCACTGCCCATCTGCTCAGCTCTGCACCCCCGCTCTGTGTGTGTGTGTGTGTGTGTGTGTGTGTGTGTGTGTGTGTGTGTGTGTGTGTGTGTGTGTGTGTGTGTGTGTGTGTGTGTGTGTGTGTGTGTGTCCTTGTCCTTCCATTACTTTGGTTCAACAGGGGGCTTAGTCTGGAACACATCAAGTATCTTTGTATCGCTGGCGTGTTTCCATTGCGACAGACAAACAAACATCCCCTGCATCACACCACACAGGTCAGCTGACTTCCTGTGAGAGTGTCTGTGAGAGACAGGTGAATACATTGTCCACACACACACACACACACACACACACACACACACACACACACACACACACACACACACACACACACACACACACACACACACGCGCGCGCACAGGGAAAATAAAGCCTGTGGTGTCTTTGATTCATGGTGGTTATTGTTAGAACATTAACTCAGAGCTTTGGACGGCCTCACTCTTATGTTTTATGAATGTTTAAAAGAGTGGCCAAATTCTGCAGTTCCTGCTATGTCCACTAGAGGCGGTCTCCTGCAGTGAATCAGTCCCCATAGAGCCCAATGTTAAGGAATTACAGCATGAATAAGAGCCAATTAATCTGTCTGTATTTCTGGCTTATGGCACTAAGAGGCCATCTAAGAGGTCTGAACTCGAGTTAAGAACCAGGTTAACCATACAGCTGAGTTTGGCTGATGCTCAGGGCGCAGGCAGTGTAAGGACATCTTTGAAGCAGTGTGCTGCTTGGTTTAGCCTCATTGAATTGCAGATTTCCAGAAATACTGTTTAACAGCAGGCAAGCACATTGTCTCAGTTCAAACACGCTGCTATCTGGTTGTCTTGTAGCAACCCTCTCTAAACAAAATTAGCACGTTACACACACCACATAACTCAGATTGCCTCCTCTGATAAACCCAAACAATCCTGTCAACATAACAAAGAGGGATGGGCTGTATTGAAGTATCATACAGTTGTTATTTAACTCACTAGCCATTACCTGCTAGCATGTAAACCACTCACTGCTAATACCAGCAACTAGCATGCTATCAAAACTCTTTTCTCTACTAGCAGAAGATAAATGAAATGTTTTTAATGTATTCTCAAAATTCCAAACAGTTCAGCACACAACACATACTCAAATATTCAGGCTAACCTTGACAGCTAACAGCTAACTCTGAAGACAGCTTGTCACTGTTGAAGACTTTTAGTGATGCAGCAGTTAAAGCTGTATCACCTCATCAAACAGGAGGAAGAATTTCAGCAGCTTCAGCCTGGCTTGTTAGTACGTTAGCTTGTTCACTGTTAGTCACACACTGGTTAACCATGGTAAGTTCTGTTAGTGTTTTTAATCACGTATGTGATTAAAGCAAACAGAAGTACGCATATCTAGTAAACAATCACATAGTTCCATGCACAAGCTTCCCATCTCGGAAGAAGACTAAAGCTTGGCTCACACTACAGGATTTTAAATATCTTAAAAGATTCTGAAATCGGGTTGTATCTCACACATAAGGAGAATCTTCACGGATCATCTTCTCTTAAATCTTAAGCACGCACTAACTACAAGATTTTAAAATACTGACCAGCACACACTACAGGATTTCACTGAGATTATTTGACCAGAGAGAGTGATGCACCACATGTGCTCAGTTGTTTGATCTGAGGTTTTTAGCGCACTGGTGGGACAGGAGGAGAGAGAAGCGGAGCTGTCTGCAGCAGTGCCTCTCATCCATTACGCGCACGCAGAGGGACAGAGGTGAAACTGTTGCTGTATCAGCCAATAATGGCATGATCTCACACCAATCACTGATAAAACAACAGTTTGCTACTGTATGAAAATGGCATGGTAATGTGTTATTTTTAAAGGCATTATTGAACTGGCTCAAGTGGGCCAGTGGAGCGCGCAGTCGGCTGACCCAGAGCCTTTCAGTTGCACTTTGAGCCTGCGTTTGTTGTCTGTTGTCCGGTCTCTTGTAAGGGGGCTCTCTCTCTCTCTCTCTCTCAGCTGTTGTCATCCTCAGTGAGAATGAATGTTGTAATCATCCAGGTAAATATCAAACATGGTTGAAAATGATCCGGGCAGCCCCGACGAGTCTGAGAGACGATTGTGGGACTAAAGATTCATCTGTCAACTGCTCACACTAGAAGATAATCTTGGCTGAACGTTGGGGCGTTCATTTATGAGGGAAATGTGCCAGCTACACTCAGTAAAACTGTGCATGTGTGTGCTCGTCACTTCACGGCCGACTGCTTTTCCAACTTTGGACAGTACAACAGAGGACTAGCGAATAGACTGGTCCTGAATTCAGGCGCATTACCAACCATCCACCAACAAACCTCGGACCCTGGAAATGTGAGTATTTTAAATGCTGTGTGCTGTGGAGCAGATGTAAGAGCTTTTCCTCAGTGTCCCTCCTGTCTCTGTGTTAGCTTCAGTATGCGCTCTAGCTGTGGTTAGCCTGTTGTTTTAATCTGTAATGTTATGGTCAACGAGCTCCGTTGTTTTCTCAACATTGTGCACTCAGAGCTTGTGGCGCCGCTCTCAGGGCGGCATCAGCAGTTGCCCATTTACATATGAGGGTCACGCCCACTAAATCAGAGCGTTCTGAACAGAGGGGCTATGAGAGCCTGGAAAAAATGCTGCTGTGCTTGATTTATTGGCTTTTTGGACCAAATCATGCTACCACCATTTCATGAAGACATCAATGATCCATATTAAACTGCAGAAAAGGAGCATTATATGGGACCTTTAAAAAGTTTATCTCATCTAACTAAATATACACTTCTGGTCAAGAAAACATAAAGATTTTTTTTAATTATTTGATTCATTTTGCTCATTCACATGTAATACCCAGAGTCATGCAAATGTTTTTAAGTACTTCAAAGGCCTCTAAGGATGAGCATGATTTCTCAGTTTCTTGCAAAAGTTCTTCGAGATCTTACTGAAGTTTCCCAGGGATCACTTCCAAGCGTCTCATGACTAAAAATAATCATAATGTATCATACTGCGTTTGCCAAAATAAATGGGACACATGGCATATTCTGGAGGTTTCAGTTGTTTTTGTTAAAATGTCCCTGGGAATGCAATAAAAACAAATGAAACAGTTTAAATATCTATGAAGTCATCGTTATGCTCTATATACCGTAGAATAGCGCCATCACAAGGACAGGGGTTGAAAACATCTTTTCTAATAGTATCCTGGCCAAGACAGGCAGCAGCACAGTTACTTGTGAAGAGGAATGTTAAAAGTGATGGACTACCCCTCAAAGTCCAAACCTCAAACCCATCCAGCAAATTTGGGTGATTTGGAAAACAAACTGGACATTTCTTTTGAACATTCAAAGGAAAGCCTTTGTCTTGAGTTGCAGAATGCATGAAATAACATTGACGTTATATTGGCGTAAATATATTGACACAATGATGGAGACATTTGCTGCGAAAGGAGCAAAAACCAAATATTAAAGTTAAAAGTAGATTAAAACAGTGGACTCACTTCATCAGATGTTTGTTTGGCTCAGACCAGTTATCTGTATATTTAATGCTAATGGAGGCTAAAACACGGCAGTATTTTCAGATCTTTCAGGTGATGTGATAACTTTGGTCACCACTGTAAAAGAAATAAAGAAAAAAAACCTCAAGATTGATCCAAAGTTTCTCAGAATGTTAAGGACTGGAAACTTTTGATCTGTCAGCTGCAAAACTTTTTGGGATTTTGCAGAAATTTCATCGTATAAAGGTTTCACGTAGTTACACACCTGAAGTCTACAAATGTTTTGGATTTCATGATTTTCTCTTAGATTTGCAAATGATCTTTGAAGTCCTTCAGAATCTAACAGCTTTTCAAGAACTGCCCATAATGTGAAAAAAGGGTTTGAGAAATGTCTAAACTTTGTTAAATATTTTTTAAAAATATCAGGGGAGTCCTGCAAACATGGTTCAGGAACCCTCAGAAGTTTTGGGGAGTTACATTAGATTTTTCAACAAATTGTACTTTGGAATCTGGAAAAACTACAAGGCTCTTGCTTAACTTTCTAGCTATGCAAAGTCAGTAAACACCTTCTTCAAGTTTCTGTGAAACTTGTAACTGATTCTTTGGGTCTTGCTAGGAAGAAAATATTTTTTTTTCAGTTTCTTGCAAAAGTTTCTTGGCACCGGAAAAGTTTTCAAAAAATCATACAAAAGTTTTCAAGACTGCAAACTATTCCTAAAAAGAGTTTCTTGGATCTTACAAATGTCTTTTGGGATCTTGTCAAAGCCTTCATCCACTAACAAAAGCATTTTCCTTTAGATTACTCTTAAGAGCTGTAAAAATTAAAGATGTAAAAATGTAGATGAATTTTATCGTTGGATAAGTAGGCAAGTTCAAGAGTTGTTTGTAGATGATGAATGACTTTTTGTCTCAGTGGACATTTTTTTTGCAGAACTGATTATTGTGGTGTTAACACTTTGAGGAGAAGAGCTAAAGTTTGAGTAGTGTGGCACATGTTTTCATGAAACAATGACAGATTCTTGTTTTCTTAGAATAAATAGAGATACTGAGGTGGGGGGGTCCCTTCGCCTGCTCTGAGTGGGTTTCTTCACACTCCTGCCCCCACCCCTCTGTCTATTGAAAGTTCAGTTTCATAAATAAATGAAAGATTCAATCTCTTCAATAGAACTTTTGAGACCACATCTAAAAGTTTTTAAACACAGTCTTATCTGAGTTTGTACATTTTTTTGCATTTTTCTAAACACATTTTCATTTGTCTTGCTCTGTATGAGAGCTGATGCAGGTTGTATAAGGTCACCAAAGTGTATTGTAGCATATGTTGTACAATGTTCTTTTAAAAGATCAAATTGAGTTTTTGGATGTTGTTAATCTGTGGACACCAACTTTTACAGTTTGTTAAGCAGTCGCAGTGTGAGAGGATTTGTGAGCATGCACGTAGATATCTGTTTTTTTGTTTACCATGCATGTTGTTTGTGCAGAACTAAAGCTGTCGGGCAAAGAAGTTTAAAACAACCGTTGTCATTTTCAGGGATCACAACCACAAGGCCTAACAAGAAAGATCAAATATGTCAGGTCCCATTGACCTTTAAAACTTTGCACTCCCACCTATGATTTCCTAAACTAGACCCCAATCAAACCCAGACCTGGAGGTGTTGGTGCCCAAATCAGACAGATATCTCCTAACACGTGGTTGACTTTGTCAAACTGTTGCAGTATGGTTGCTAGAGGAAAGGTTAAATCTCTATCTGAGAGAATTTCTGCCACCTTGGCTCTAATCAAGCCTTGAACACCATGATTTAACAGAGAGACACTGTGATTTTGGTGTTTCTGACTGTGACAGTTTACATCACATTACAGCGCATTGGAAGCAAAGTGTATTTGAGAGTGACACACTGGAAAAGCAGTGATACAAAGATGGTGGCTGGGCTGTGTGTGGTACTCAGTCTCCCAGATTCCTGACAGTGGTACTGGATGCCAGGCCGAGGCAGTCTGAGGCAGTTATCTGATTGGACAAACCAACGCCAAGGTGTTTCGGTCCAAGAACAATGACTTCAGGCTTTTCTAAGTTAAACCATAAAAAAGTTCTGGTCCTTCATGTTTTTACATTTTAAAGACATATTTCTAGTTTCATCAACGGAATGGTTTCTTCTGGCTTCATAGAAAAATACAAATAAATGTGTCATCTGCATATATAAAATGAACAGATAAATGGAAGGATAGCTGTCATAGAATCATCTAAACTCACAATATGTGAGTTTAGATTAAATTTGGGGCTCCACCCAATCTCAGATAAAACAGGGAAAATTTTTGAAATATTTGATATAAGAATTTTGTGATTTAATAATTTATAGAATTACTTCAAATTATTGCATCTCAATATCTAAAGGCCGCAGCAGTAAATGTAGTTCTTGGGCTTTGGTGTACAGAGGCTGCCAGAGTTTCAACCACACCAAACACAGAAACAAGTTCTTTATATATGAAACATTTATTTACTGTCTAAAAAGCAATATATGCATGAATAAATGAGACAGGTCAAAGGTATGAGAAGGTGACTGAATAGATAATTAAAGAGTACTACCGATTGTCAAAGAAACTGAAATAAAAGGAAACAAATGAGAACTGCACGGTTCAATTTAGGGACGCCCCCTTATCTCATCTGACACGTGGATCAAACAGCTCACCAGAGACCACCAATTTAAGGTCCAATATTATGCAAAAATCACTTTATCAAGTCTTTTAGTGAAATTTGTGGGTCTTTGGCTTTCCTCCCAGCCCACAAAATGTGATATTTAATGACAAAACTTGTACTTAGTAGTGCTTGTGAATGTAAAATCCTGACCTAAAAGGAGCTGTTTGGATTTTGGGGATTTGCCAACGTCAGCGAGTCCCTTTTTTGACCAATCAGGAGCATGTCTGACCTGATTGGTCCACCAGAGCAGGTACCCCCGAATATACTGATCCTGAATCCAGGCACATTACCAACCATCCACCAACAAACCTCAGACCCTGGAAATGTGAGTATTTTAAATGCTGTGTGCTGTGGAGCAGATGTAAGAGCTTTTCCTCAGTGTCCCCCCTGTCTCTGTGTTACCTTCAGGATGCTAACTTTAGCTGCGGTTAGCCTGTTGTTTTAGCTTGTAATGTTACGGTAAACAAGCCTCGCTGTTTCTAAACATTGTGCACTCAGAGCTCATGGCGCCGCTCTCAGTGACGCTGAAGAGCGGGGCGGTATCAGCGGTGGCTCATTTCCATATGAAGGTCATGCCCACTAAATCAGACCGTTCTGAACAGAGGGGCTATGAGAGCCTGGAAACAACACACATTATGAATTATTTTCATTATACAGACCATGTTTAAAACAGTGGATGTGTACATGTAAATCCTAGTGTACAAACTTAATTTTGTGGTGTCCTTAACTGTGAACACTTTTCTCATCTGTGTCCTTGAGCAGGTCCCTCCTCCTTTGTTTCTTCTCATTTGGCTGTTAAGCAAATGGTAGGTGATAGATGTAAAGTGTATTGAAATTAAAACTTTCAGGAAGGAGGATGTCTGTAGGGTTTCGCTTTTCAGGCAAAAGTTTCAACAAAAGTTTCAAAATTTACAGCAGTGTCTCCTCTCTTCAGTTGATGTTTAAAGTCCCACTTAACATCAAAGAAAAGTACAGGGCAAAGAGTGAAGGGGGGCTTCAGCAGAAGTTGTGTTTGGACAACTTTTTTTTTTATAATGCTTTTCACTCCCTGGGAAAAAACCTTGGGTTGGCAAGAGCTCAACGTGCCTGACACTTGTCAAACCTCAAATCTTTGCAGGAGAATCTGATTATTAGTTGTATCAAAAGCAGTACTAACACTTTCCAACATAAGCACAGAGAGGAGACTAGTGACTGAATCCATCAGTAGATGCTTGGTGTCTTTCAGCACTTCAGTCTCAGTGTTATGATGGGCCCTAAAACTTTTGTTAAAGTCATCTCACAGCGCACCTCAGAAGGAAATAGTAATACTTCTGGTGGTGAGGGAATGAAGGGAGTAACAATGAAAAGTTTGACATGCTATGAGCATTTGCAAAAGTTGAGAATTGATTTACAAAGTAAGGAAAAATGGAAAAATTATAGCAAGCTTCTTTCCAAAATGCAGCACAAAAGAAGCCTAACAAAAGAAACCCAAAGTCCCTGTGAGGACTTTATAATTATGTTGAAATGCTGATTCAGCATTTCAACATATTGTTATCCTACTTTATTATTCCAGGTTCTTCTTCTTCTTATTCTTCCGTACGTTTTTTGGCTCTTTTCACAGCCTTCAAATTTTGTCCGATTTTCACCGTTCAACTTTTAAACTATTCAGCTTGTTTAGGACATGTGTGCTATATCTTTTCACTTTTCTAACTATTAAACTTTTTGATTTATTCAGCTTTTTCCCAAAAAATTTCTCTATGTTAAACAGATGGGAAATGTCAGCTCCTTCCTTTAAATCTCCTTCAACTTTAACAAGCTCTAACTTCAGCTTACTTCCACTTACAGACTTCAATTAAACTTTAAAATGTTCAGCTATCTTTCCACTCTTCAGGTTTTTATCTGCTCTTCAACAGCTTTTACTGTTTTTCAGATTTCACTCTTCAAGCAACATAAACTTTTCCCACTTTGCCCTAAATTTGAAGCTGCTAGACTGCGGAATGTTTTCAAATAGAGTGAGAGAGGCTGCTGCAGTAAGGTTGTGCGAATCTCGATCGAATTGTCATAACTTCCAAAATCTTCACAGCAGAAAAATAAAAAGTACATTAAATGGTTCACTGAAGGCTCCTACTTCTTACAAAGGGAGTATTTTAGCAAAAAAATGTACAGTTTTGCCAAAAAACGCCTCAGTGTGAGAGAAACCGTCACATCCCTGTAATCTGAAGTAATGTTAAAATCTGACCAATATTTCTCATCAACTTGATTCCTAACTACTTTTATACATCACCCTCCTGCGGTCAGTTTTAATCCTATCATCTTGTAAAGCATATCATCTTGTTCATCAGAGTCTCCAGATTCTCACAATGTTTTTGTTTTTCTTCTAGCCCTTAGGGTTTCAGCATAAATGCAGTTTGTTCGGACCTATGTCTAGCCCAAAAATCCAGCTTAAGATCAGTGGATACAAAGGAGTTCCAAAGTTCAACTGCCATTTCACACTCATTATGACATCATGATGATCACCATGGTAACCACACAGCTGTGGGTAATCACTGATTAGGTCTTTGAAGGACAGAGAAACACATATGTTTCTTTATAATGCCTAAACAGCCAACCCAAACTGTCTTACACGAACACATACAGCCAACCCAAACACACACAGACCAACACACACAGACCAACACACACACACACACACACACACACACACACACACACACACACACACACACACACACACACACACACACACACACACACACACACAAACATTTTACCATCCAAAACAGTGAAAAGGCAGCAGAAGATTCAAACATGACAACCTTTCATCACACACAGCTGTTTATACTAAATAATCAAAACATCCAGGAACAAAGACACACATGTACTTCAGTTACTTATAATACCATACCTCCCCCTTTGACTTAATCTACATGCTCCACTATTTATGCAGCTTTTTCCCACAACTTATAATTGACAAACTGCTACTTTTTCTTCTTCTTCCTTCCTTTCTTCTTACTAGTGCTGCATTAATCTCTGTACTGTTTTTCCCCTATTTCTTCTACTTCTTCTCTCCATTCCACATTTTCAGCTCTGGTTCACATCATAACCCCTTTTTTTAACTTTTAAATGATTAAACTTTATTTAAAACATTTAACCATCAAAAACAGAGACTGAAATAATCTTCTGATCCCCTGCAACTCCTTCAACTTCAACTGCTTCTACCTTTTGCAGACTTTGACTAGAGACTCTGTTCACACATTAAACTGGTTCTATTCTCTTCATCCCATTAACACATTAGTCATAGATTTCTGCTTTCTTCTACATTTTTAAGATTTCACTGTTTGGTTTCTGTCTCTTTATCTATATATTTTAACTTTTATAGGCTGATTTAAATTTCCACTGTATCCACTTTCTTTATCCACTCATTGTCTGTGCCTCATTTCCCTTACCATTTTTTCTTTCCTTTATTTTACATTTTCAGCTTTTTCCACATTTATTCAAACTTTTCCAGCTTCAGCATTTCAACGCATTTGCTGCAAGGAAATGCAACTTCTCTAGTTGATCTTGAAATAGTCTCACTTTCCATCTTTGCTTGTTCATAAAACAATAATATAAGATAATCAGCGTACCACCACTCATCGTTGGACTTTCCCTGAGTGAACACAAATGTATTTGTGGTGTTAAAAAGAAGATCTGCTCTAAATTTAACTGCTGCTGAGACAAATGCACGCCTTTTGCTGAATGTGAAAAAATGGAGTTCTTACAGAGTCCACTTCAGGCTGGCTGCTGAGGCACCAGAAACCACATGCTGTGATGTCACTGGTGTAGGTGTGAAGAGTCAGGGTCTCACCCTAGGACAGAACAAAGCAAAAAGAGGACAGATTGGGACTTTCCACACAACTGTTTATTTCACAAACCAAAAATAAAACTTATGCCAGTTCATTTCTGATGGGAGTCCTTCACTGAGTCAAAAACACACACTATGACTGAAGTCTGAATATAAAAACTTTTATATAACACGAGCCAAAACAGAAAGGTGGCACCACCCTGCATCAAGACTTTGACAGTTTGAATTTCATTTGATATAACCTTAAGTTTACCTGAAATATTCCTGCTGAGATGCAAGATCTCTTTTACAAGGGTTTCCTGGTCAAGACGGGAGCACAAAAAAGTTTCATGCAGAGGGCAAGGCAGAAACAGTAGACAACAATAAAAAACAATACATCAGTTTATTAATTAGCAGAGTTCTGCAGTAAAACAAGTGCACGGTCTCATTAGATGATCCTTAATACTAGTTTTAAAATAGTCCAAACCAAAGCACTCTGACCAAAGACAGAGAGAGTCAAAGTAACCACAAATAGAATCAATCTATTTCACTTAATGATACAGCCAGTGAAAACCTGAGGAATCAGTAAAAAGCTTAAATAAGATATCAGATTATTTAACATTGCCTTTCAAAAAAGATGTACCAATGCTCCATTCTTCTGTTATGTAGGGAAGTCAGACCTACTTTTTCATACAAGACACAGTGATGTGTGTGAAATCCTAAAGCCAAGGCAAAGTGCAATGCAGCATGGTAAACTGAGTCCAGCCTGTTCAGAGGCTGATGTAGCATACATATAGAGAATAACAAGAATAGATAAAAAGGTTGCTGGAATTAGTTTTATTATCTGAGCAATAAATAAAACAGCCTTTGTTTCTGTGAAATGGAATTTAGAATCAGCGTTAGTTTACAAAGATTTCTTTGGACAGCGTTAAAAGCTGCTTGCAGATTGTTAACTATACTCAAAAGAGAAGACCCTGAGGTGTAAAGGATAGTGTGATCTGCATTAAAATGGAACTTTGCCTCTATGATGCTTTTAAACAGATTATTAGTGTAAATCACAAACAGAATGGAGCCCAATATGGACCCTTGTGGAACCCCATTATTCATATTGAAAAATGTGGGGGTAAAGCTATCTACTCTTTACACATTGCTCCCTACGGCTCAAGAGGCTTTTAGACCACTGAACAGTTTTCAGCAAGAACATGAAAGATAATATCTCTGGCCTCTGCACATCCATTGACATGTGTTCAAAGACAAAAACACAAGTACAAAGTGAAATGTTTGGGAATAATTACTTGAAAAAAATTGCCTATTCAACCAAAAATGTCACAGACTTACTGCAGTACCTCCACAGACCCTCTAGGGCAGGGGTCACTAATGTGGTACCCGCAGGCACCTGGGCGCCTGCGAGAACCACTTAAGGCGCCACGAGGCATGTTCCAAAAACCAGCAGTGGTAACAATAAAGCTTCCTCCAGAAATTTATATATGTTTCCTACCAGCATTGTTGTGTAAATGATTAATAAACACTACTTTTATTATTGTTTCTAAAAAGCGATCCATAAAATCCTGTTCAGGAAGTTTGTATCAGACAAGTACCCCTCCATACCTCTCATTTTCCTTGAGGTAGCCTCTGATCTCAGAAAGGTTGGTGACCCCTGCTCTAGGGGCTGCAGACCCTCTGTTAAAGACATTTGCTAGTAGTTTCCTAGTCTATAGTTTTCGGGCATGGTGAAATGTCTATAATCCCCCATTAGCCATTAGCCATGGACTCTGAGAAACCTCCTAACCTCATGGCGTCCTGACTCTTTGATTTTATTTCTCCGAACAGCAGCACCTGCTCATAGTTAGATCTACAGTTTTTCTTGATTGTTTACACACAATTTTTGGTGCCTGAGACACGATGACCACAACATATAACCAATGCACCAACTCCATGAACCAAGTCTGCTAAACTATAAGCACAATTCCTGCTGTACACTCAGACTGCAGATCTACAACACACTTTTTTCAAAACACTACACACAATTCTCTGAGTTTTGGCACAATTTTCATGGAGTAAACTTTTTGTTTTCACAAAGAACACAATGCCACTCAAAACAGTAAAATTAATATTCCTATTATACACACGGACTCATCACATGGGTAAACACCTGTCACACAATTTTACAATTAGCAATCAGAGCTTTAGCATAAAAGGGCAACAGATGAGTTTCTCTGTTTTGGAACAATGGATGCCAACAAAATCAGAGGGAGAGCCAGAGGTGTGAGAATGAGAGGAGGAGGACGCGGAGGACGAGGAGGACGAGGAAGGATGAGGGCCATAATCTCTGATGAGATCGGGGCCACTTTGGTTGACCATGTGGTAAACCATGGTCTAACAATGAGGGAGGCTGGGCAAAGGGTGCAGCCAAATTTGAGCAGATACAAAGTAGCATCCATCATCCAGACTTTCCAAAATGGAAATAGGTAAGAAATGTAGTCTTACTAGTATTAGGAAATTGATGTACTGCAATTCAACACAGTACTCAATGAGTACAGTATTACAGTATTGTTAGTGGACTGTTCTGAAGGACTGTAAAAAAGTAAAGTGTTTATTTGAGAAATGTATCCCTTCTTTTTATCCCTTCACAATATTTACGATATTTCACTCTCTGTATTGCAGAGCTGAAAGACGACCATCAAGAGGAGGTCAGGAGCGTCTACTGTCTCCTGAACAGGAAAATCAAATTGTGAACATGGTCCTAGAGAATAATGCCATTACATAACAACAAATCCAAAGAAAAGTACTAGAAAACAATCACATTTTACCAAATGTTGATAGAATAAGTTTATCCACTCTGGACTGTGTCTTGTGAAGAAATTCTCTGAAGATGAAACAAGTCGACAGAGTTCCCTTTGAACGCAATTCAGACAGAGTCAAAGAACTGTGATATAACTATGTGCAAGAAAGTCCTCTACAATCCTGTAAATGATGCATACCCTGGAAACTGTGAATATTATACATGTTTTAGTATTGGAATCATAATGAATGTATTTCACAATAGTGACAACTCCATGTCTATTTCTATCATTATCCTGTGTGTTTCAGAGAGTCCTTGAGCTAGAGGTAGCTGCAGTGGAGCACCAGTTTGTCTTTATTGATGAGGTTGGATTCAACCTCACAAAAAGATGTTGAAGGGGAAGGAACATCATCTGCCATTTTGTGTTCTGAGTCAAAAACAAACAAACAAAAAATATTTTGCAAGAAGTGTCACACTGAACACAAAAAGGCCCGAGTCATGATGAATATTATGTAATCACAGTGTTTTACACTGAGCACATCAGTGTTCAACTGGTTCATATAAATGTTTGTTCATATCGTGGTTTGTGTGTGTCATTTGGAGACAAAACACTATTTTGAGAAGAATAAACACTGTTTTGGATGTAAGGTGTCATTTTGCAGGAGAATTGAGGGGTTTTGAGAAATGTGTGAGTGATTTTTTGATTTGTGTGTAGAGTTCTGAGAATATGAGGCATCCTTTCAGGTAATGTGTGTAAACAATTGAGAAAAACTGTAAGCGAGACTTCAGTCTGCTTGCACAGTGCTGCGTGTAAAAGCTTTGACACTGGAAACGTCTCGTCCTGCTGAGTTATCTGCAGAAATCATTGTTTATATAATCTTATAATCTGCTGCCTACATTTCTGGTAAAGTATACTTTCCATTTCATTCACACAGGGAGACGACAGGCACATTTCTTGGACAATCCACCCACACATTTTACTCTGCGCTTCCAGAGCTGCGGCGCGTTGACTGTGATGGTGGTGGCAGTGTTGGCTATGATGGTGATGATGGTGGTAAGTGTGTGTGAGTGTGTGTGTGTGTGTGTGTGTGTGTGTGTGTGTGGTAAGGGGGGGGCAGCATGGAGCAGGTTTCTGAAGCCTGCTGACTCATTCTGAACCTTCATCACAGAGGACAGAGTCAGAGGGACACGGAGGGAGAGAGAGACCTAGATAAACACCTCACACCTTTCTGTGGAAAAAAAAGAGAGATGAAGAGAGCGCCGGGGACAAGAGAGAAAGAGAGGGGCAGAGAATAAAGGGAGATATTTCCCATCATAATCAGGGGATGCCCCTCTTCACTCCCCCACCATGATCAGGCTTCATGCTGTATTATTGAGTTAGCTGTTTGATTCCTGGAAGCCTTTTTCTACTGACTCATAAACCAAACTGTGGTGGACCCCCTCTGTTCTGCTGCTGGTACAAAACAAGGGGCAGAATCCAGCCATGGGATGCTACATATCTTTAATCTGCTGAAAGCTGCTCTCTCAGTTTCAGATTAGACGTGTTAGCTTGATAACTGAAGAACAAGACTCTGTGTTGATGGGAAATTGGTCTCTTTTTCCATCTGTGAGAAAACATGATAAAAAAGTGACTTAAAGCACAAAGTAAAACAGAGAACAACACTGAGCCAGACAAAGAGACAGTCAATGCACAAACAATAACATTTACAGTAATCTGTGGATGGTGTAAAAGAAGCCTGGGAACAGATTATATGAAGCTGGTCTGGGTTTGTGAGGAATTATTGCATTTACAGTTATCACATTGTCCTGCTCGGTCTGTGCTGCAGCCTGTGAAGGAAGGAAGTCTGTTGTGGGTTATACTGGGTCTTTTTGCAGAATGCAAGACCAGACTTTTTTGTTTTTTCAGTTTTGGAGAGCAGAAGTTGTAAAGTAATAAAGTTAACAAGTGGCCTATATTGTCTTTTATAGAACTGAAGAGTTACCTGTGGGGTGGGAATCACCTCTGTCACAACAGGAAGTGACAAGATTCACCCACGTTTCTTTCACATTACTTCACAGTAATGTAACAGGCCTGCTCACCATCATCTTGTTTTTACCTGACTGTTACACAGAGGCAGAAATAAACTGATTCTTTTAACAGCTTTACAAAACAAAGCCTCTGATACCACGTTTGGTAATGCTGCCATGATACTTTCCACTGTGGGATGAGTCAAGACAAAAACAGCAAATAAAGTGTGGTGTGGTCTTGGTGCCATGCCCTGTCGGAGGTCTCCTCTGTTCTCTGCAGTGCAGCTGCTGAACCAGAGTGCAGCAGTAGTTATGGAAACTCTATTGTTCACCGATAAAAGTTGGTCGGCAGACATTGAGGGAGCTGGGCCTGCTTGATCTGCTGATGGAAGTACAGTCTCATCTTGGCCTTGCTCACCTGGTGGGAAGTGTGAGCAGACTAGGTGAGGTCAGCAGTGGTGTGAACCCCAAGAAACTTAAAAGACTCCACTCTCCACCTCCTCTCCCTGAATGAAGATGGGAGAGTACTCTGTGCATTTAGATCTTCTGAAGTCCATGAATATTTCCTCTGTTTTGTGGTATGGAGTTCCAGGGTATTGTTCAAGCACCACTCTGTCAGGTGCTGCACCTCCTCCCTGTAAGCTGTCTCTGCATTGTCTGCTATCAGTCCAACTACTGTGGTGTCTTCAGTGAATTTGACGATGGAGTTGGAGTGATAAAGTCTGGGGTGATGAGTGATGATACACCGCCCTGATCATGACGAGGCCATGATCAGGGCTCGTCCCCTGATGTCAGAGACATAGGCACTGATGGATGGCTGGATGCATCTTGGGCTGCAGAGTCTGGGGCCTGCGAGGAGTTCGGGGCTGAAAGGTGCGGTGCAGGTTGCGAAGACGCGCTGAGAGCTGTTAACAAAGTGTGACGATCGATAAAAAGGGAAGAAGAGCCATCTGAGAGAAGAAGAAGAAGAAGAAGAAGAGCCATCGTCCACACCGTAGTGTGAAGTTTTATCCATCTTTTCCTGCCAAGTCAGTGAGGTCACTTTAGGCTGACGCCCCCTGTCATCCAATCTTTCCTTGCACGTGGATCAAACTATCACAGAGACCACTAACTAACTATAACTTAGAACTGTCAAGAGATTACCAGATATAATAGTCAAAATCACATTTCTGTGGGTTTAAGCTTCACATCGAGACTAAACATGGCATGTTTTTTTCTTTAAGAACCCAGTATAATAAAAATCTAGATATTACAAAGGAATATGTTTCCAAAACAGCACTGTTCACACACACAATTTCAATGATTTTCATTACACAGTACATGTTTACAAAGGTGAGGATGTACATGTAAGCTTCAATGAAAAACATCAATTCTGTGGTTTCTTTAGTCTTCTATCATGAGTTCAGGCTCAGATTCAGATACACGGGGAGGGGAAACAGATCCCCCCAGCATTCTTTCTCTCTTGTTCCCAGAGAGAAAGGTCAAGGGTCACAAGATGCTAGATGAAGGATGTCAGGAACCACAGACTTTCCCAGAAAGAAGGAATTCTGTTGGTTTCACATGTCCGCTTAGATGTCAACTAAAAGTCTTTGAATTTACAGTGATGGTTCGATGTTTAATGGTTTCGCAAACATCAGAGTAAAGGATTAGGCAAACTTTGGGAGAAAGCCACTCTAGCAGAGACCTGATGTTAGGACAGCTTGCTTTTAATCACCTCTCCTTCCTTGGGGGCGTTAAAGCTGCGAAACCAGACCAAAGGGGTGCCTGACATTCATTACACTGTGTTTAAATAGAAAAAAATCATAAAAGATCAGAGCTGACCTAATCTTATTACAAAAGAGTTTTGTTTCAAAAGAAGTCATTATAATTCAAGCACTGCTTTTACTTTCACTTGTTGCTGCCTTTTTAGTTGACCCTGAAATACTACCAGGCTTTAGGCAGGGTCTTTACTGTAAGTCAAAATGTACTGTAACACTGACTAAACCAGGTGCCACACCAGGCTGTCATCTGTCAGTTCCCACGGCAGCTTCTCCATCCTTTGCTTCCCTCCTCCTCAGTGTCAGAATGAGTTTCCCTGAGTGATAAAGAAAGAGTTTAAACTCAACTATGAGTAATTCACCCAATAAAATAAGCGTAAACAGTCAAACCCTGAGCGTGTTGTTTGTGGGGCTATAAATAAACCCACAGGCCACATGGAAGGCCTAGGTAGAGACTGTGACTTGTTTGTAGAGAAAAGATCCACAAAAGATGGGAAATAACTTCAAAATAGTGGATAATTTTTGCATTCTCCTAAAACAACAGCTTCTCAGGTTCATTCTGATGCATACCCAAGAGTTTTGACTGTAGTGAAGCCACGGCCTCAGAGGAATGAGCCCAGCGTGGAGGAGCAGAGAGTGATGATTGGGGCTGAATATCCTCCTCCTCCCCCTCCTCCTCCTCTTCTTCTTCTTCTTCTTCTTCTTCTTCTTCTTCTTCTTCTTCTTCTTCTTCTTCTTCTTCATCTTCTTATAGCTTTGATGTTACTCACATTTAGATAGAAATTAGTCATTTTCAAAGCTTTGAACAATGTTGCTGTTTTCATTCTCTCTCAAACAGGCTAAAGATTTTACCACAGTGTCAACAGGCAGAGTGGGATGAGTCAAACAACTTTCGGTGAATTGATGCGATAAAGCAGAATCGAATATTTGACACAGCTGCCTGATAATAAAAGTTGTATGTGTGTTTCTGAGTGTATGTTTCTGTGTGTTTCTCATGTCTGAGTCTGTGTGGCTGGTATCTGAGTTTGTGTGTGTAGCCCATGTCTAAGTTGGTGTGTGTAGCCGGTGTCTGAGTCTGTGTGTGTAGCCAGTGTCTGAGTTGGTGTGTGTAGCCAATGTCTAAGTTGGTGTGTGTAGCCGGTGTCTGAGTCTGTGTGTGTAGCCAGTGTCTGAGTTGGTGTGTGTAGCCAGTGTCTGAGTTGGTGTGTGTAGCCGATGTCTGAGTTGGTGTGTGTGGTTGATGTCTGAATCTGTGTGTGTAGCTGATGTCAGAGCTGGTGTGTGTGGTTGACGTCTGAGCATGTGTGTGTGGTTGCTGATGTCTGAGCATTTGTCTGAGTGTGTGGTATGACTTATTAAACCTGCTTTACTTGGAGACTTACATCAACTTCAGCGTCTCTTAAACTGTGCTGTGTTTTTTACTGGTTATGTAAAGCAGCTGTCAGGATCTTTAAACACATCACAGTCTCACCTGTCTGCTCAGAGAACTCAACATCTTCTTTCTCCTTCTCCCTCCTGTATCCTCTCACTCAGGTTCATCTTATGATTCGATGGCGCTCCCTGGTGGTCTGAAAATAAACTGCATCTTTGAACTGCCAGCTCACAAATTTTTCAGTTTAAAACATCTGAATAATTTAAATGCTAAAAAAGTTGTTGAACAGTGGTGATGTTGGATTAAACCAGGGGGTAAAAATGATTTGTGTTTAAAAAATAATATCTGTAAAATCAGAGCTGACAAACACATGAAGCATGTTGAAGAGGGGCAAAACTACAGGCAGACCCTTGACCTCTACAATGTGTCATGAATCATTGAGGTGACCCTTATGCTATGACCTCAACATTTCAGAAAGTCTCAAGAAGATCTTGTGCTTTTTTTAGAACAGGTAATTTTTCAACAGTTTCCGGAAAGATTCAGGGATTTCTACGACAAATGAACTTGCATTGTTACTTTATATTTAAAGTACTTCACCTCTGAGAAACTAACTTTGTTCATTTGTCCAGAAACAGAGCAGCAGCAGAGCCACACGAGGTTCCCTACATAAGGACTGTATACTTCCTCACTGCAGAACTTAAGCGTCAGTCCTCCTTCTCTTATAAAGGCGCAAAGATGTGGAACTTGCAACCATCTGAGCTCAAGATCATCACTGAGTTCAATATCTTCACCGCGAGGCTTAAAGGGGCCATATCACGCTTGTTTCTCCTTTTCACTATGCCAGACTAGGATGCCTGTAAAGCATTTCTGCCCTCAGTACAAGTCATTTAGTTCCTTCATTGTCCCACAATAGCGTTCTCAATATCCTCGTTTTAGGCCATTCTGAAGATCTCGTTGAAACGCTCCGTTTCAAGAATGACCTCCAGTAACCTCACAACATCACAGCCCTTTGTGCTCTGATTGTTCAGTTCTATCAGAGGGGCGGAGGGGGTAGAGCCAGGGGGCGGTTTTTGCAGCATGGCAGTATTTACAAAATTGCCACATTGAATGGAGCAGACCGAGCGAGTTTGCTGTTTGCCAAAACTTCACCGTAAGGCATTGATAGCACTAATAAAATGGCAGAGTGTAGGATACGTCCTTTTGTATAGGACCCCGAGTCAGACCTGGACGGTTCTGCAGCTCAGGAGGAAGAAAACAGATCATCTCAGGGCGCTTCAGTGTGGTGAGTCAAACCGGTACTGTAACATGTATAGTTTATACGTTTATACTCGGCTCTTGGTGGGTGTATTCCTCAGTGGCGGTTGTGTGACTAACTGACTTCACAGAGGAGGAGCTGCTTTATCAGATTACTCCAATAATAAGAAAGGATCCTCGTGTTGTCACGAAGGTCAAAATCTCGCAGCCAAATGTCAATGACCTATTTTCAGAGGCATCAAATCTCGTTCTAGGATATCAGAAAAAATACAACATCTCAGTTTTTGAAAATTCAGGGGGTGTAAGGTCTTGTTTTCAACTTTATTATTTTATATGTAAGTATTAAATCAGGGATCAGCTTGATATGTCCCCTTTAAGTCTAGGCTAAAAACAAAACAATCCTGTAGCCTACCCATTTTTAAAGAATACTGTGCATTGAAAGAAGGATTTATCTATTTTTTTCATTTATTTGAGTATTGATTTTAATAGTATTAGTTTTTAAAAGTTTTATTTTTTTGTTGTTGTTTTTTTATATATAGATTTCATTAATGTTTCACTGTAATTTCTTGTGTTTTCTATGTGATGTACTTTCTTGTTTTATGTAATGTAGAAAGCCCAACCAGGGACAGGAGTTGAGAATTAGCCTTGGCTATAAACTCCACTTGCATGGCATCAGCTGCAAATAGTTTCTTTTTTTGTGACTATGTTCAATTGCAATGTCCCTGCTAAATAAATGAATACAGAAAGTAATGGAAATCACTGCAAGGACTTAAATCATTTTTTTTTAAAAATCATGAACACAGCTCATCACTGCATCCAGGTTTAAACTGTACCAGGTAAGGAGAAAACCAGATGTAAACACGATACAGAAACAGAGCAGACTTCTTTAGACCTGAGTCTGTTTAAGATGCACTGAGGAGCAGGGGAAAACCAGCATCCTCGATGGTCTGTGGATGAGAAGTACATGGCATGGGGAGATGCCATCCAGGAAATGACATTTTCAGGGACCACCTGATGTATTTCAGTGAGACAATGCCAGACCACGATCTGCATATATCACAGCAGCATGACTCTGTAGCAGAAAGTCCAGGTGCTTAACTGACCAGCCTGCAGTCCTGACCAAACATTCACTAAAGCGTCACAAAGAAACTCCACTACAACAATTCCCCCAGAAGATGGCGCTCAAAGATGAAAGTATGCTTGATGAACTGTGAGACGAACCTGTTCAGGAGCAAGACTTTTTAAGTCATAATCATGCATCTAAACGGAGCTGGTTTGAATGGAAATCCTCTTCTTTTAAAACCGATTGCAGGCAGTGGGTCAGTCCAAACCTCATTATTTGCATCATCTGTGTTTCAATTCGTTTGCTCTTTATGTTTTGTCTTATGTTTTTTTTTCATAGTTTCCTTTTCAATAGTGTGTATGTTGCACCTGTTTCTGACTCCTGCACGTGTTCATGAGTTTGTATCATTTCTAGAATTGCAGCTGCATTTGTCGGGTGACTTGTACATTGGAAACCTTTCAGTAACCATTAAGCTCTGATGTTTATTCTCACGTTTTGTTTGATTTGATGTACTGATGCAAACCTAGAATCACCACAGATGGCTGTGCAGCAGTGCATTAAGTCCCTCCTTCCTCTTCTCAGAGTTCAGAGAGAGTTTCGTAGTGAAACACAGACTGTGGGCAGAACTTTACTTTGAACCAACATAATCACATCAAGAACAAAGTGATAATAGAAACACACCGAAACCACAGCTCTGCTCCCAGCAGGTGCAGATTCTGATTATTCTGCAGCAATACCATCAATAACAAATACAGAAAGAGGAAAATGATGGTCAAAACATCCTCTATGATGCCCTCAGATAGATTTTTTGCCACTGCAGCAGTCAAAAACCTAAACATCCTTATTTTCACAAGTACCAGCAAGTGTTAATATGGAAGTCTTGAGTGAGTCTTGAGCTTCTTTTCGAGATGATAACTTTAAACATCGATCAGCAGTAGCTTATGGCCCCTGCCCCAAACTGTGTGGCCCCCTCTCTGAGACCAGATCCCATACTTCTGAACTCACACCCATTATTTTGAGAGATAAATTCAGTGCACTTTGGTTTCTCTGTCAAAGTTAAGTGTGGAACGCTGGACACTTCTCACCCTCAATCATGTTTCAGAAGGGGCGGGAACAGATCAGTCAATGGTTGATGGATGTAATCCATGAAAAGCAGAAGAAGTGCAGAATTTGATTTGGGATGACATCACCCTGTAAGATTTTGTGCACAGCTCTAGTGACTGCAGCATGTATGCAGTGCACTTCATGCATAAGTACTTTTGATTTGAGACACAGTCCTGGACTCCTGTAGAGCACTGAAGACGTACTATGATAGGCACCAAAACATAAGCAGGAGATCCTTTGAATCCTGAAGTTGAGAGGGGGAGTCTCTATGGATCAGACTTCAGCTCATCCCACAGATTCCGGACTTAAGATCTGGGGACTCTGGAGACCAGGTCAACACTTTAAACTGGTTGAGATCCTCCATATGTAATGTTTTTTAAGAGGCTTTTTTTTCTGGAATTGAGACCATTTGTCTTAAAAATAAGACAGAAACACTTGCTTGGATTTCAGTTATTACAGTGTTAAGGCACTGGTACGCATGGGCTGAGAATTTTTCCATTAGAAACTAAATTTAAACCATTATATTGGATTTACAAAGCAAGATCTGAAATTCAATTTGTATGCTTTGAAATTGTGTTTAATCCACTTGAAAATTCAACTCTATATTCCTCAAAGGCAAAACATTCAGAATTCATTTTAAGTTCGAAAGAACAGAATTCAGTTTTACAAGTGGAAGAATAATCAAGCACATATCGACAGGAATCCTCTTCATGTCCCCATAAGCTCCTGTGATGATTTCTGTGAGTCTGTGCTTTCTCTCCAGAGTAGGCCATCAGCTCCTCAGCTGAAGATAACAATGAAACCAGCTCAGCTTAGCTCTGCACCGTTTTCTCATAAATCAGATAATTCACCAAACTGTTGACGGGACAGTTTTTCAGTTTTCTGAAATGACTTTTGTGTCATCAGCTTTCATTTCAGACGTCTTTGCGGGTTAAACGAGTCAGAAGTAGTTTAACCAAGACCACTCAAGGCGTTAACACAGGAAGGAAACCCCATCTTAGCTGCGTCCCCTCTCACAGAGAGGTGTTAATCTGCAGACATGCATCCTGCACTCTACTGGCTGCTTAATAAAGTTTGTTAAAGCAGGAGTGTTCATATTCTCACCTCCTCAGCTGAAACACCTTCTCTCTAAAGCCGGCCCGATGAGTGGACTCAGTGGAGATCAGACTGAAACTCTTGTGAGGAGGATGATGTGAAATGTTTTCCAGTGGTCACAAACCAAACTGCTGTGGGTGTTTATCACACGTCTGACTGTTCAGACATCATTAGAGATTCACCACAGGAAAAATAAAGCATCTTTATTTTCTTCACAAAAACATCTCATCTTCAAAGAGCACGTTTACATGGTGAACATTAAATAAATATTAAAATGCTACAGCTCAGTGTTAGTGTTAGTGAAAGGCACAGATCTGTTCATGTCCCTGAAACTCCCTGCGGTTCTTCTCTCTGTTTTCAGTGCAGCTCTTTTATCAAACGTGTGTTACACCCAGGGCCCAGCTGTTCCAAAGATTTAATCAAAACACCTTCAATCCAGATTAAGAAATCGCCTATTTTTTACACCCAGAATCACATTATGCTCATGTTTTCCAAAGTGAGACAAGTTAACGACCTGATCCAGGTATAGACATTTAAAGTTTCCAAGGGCTCTAAACAGGATTTGATGCTACAAACTCTGTCCACCGGAGGCACCAAAACCTGTACAGACTGAGAGAAGCTTTATAATATATATTTTATGTTTGATACCAAGGCTGTTTCTGGGGATGAAGTCCTAATATCTTCACAATCCCAATGTTTACTCCATCCACTTCTTCCCTGTGCAAAACTTTTAAAAATCAAAAAAAGAAAAAAGAAAAAAAAAGTCAACCAGAGGGGGCACCAGAATCAACACAACATGTAAACTCCACAAAGAGACTTTAAGAAACCATTTAAAAGTTTCCTCACATTTAGTTTCTGTAATCAGCCCTCTGCTAGGATCAGAATAAATCTAATCTAGATAAATAAAACAAAAATAAAAAAGGATAATCTCATGCAACCTGCTTTTGAAATCTTTTTCTTCTGAAAAACCTTTTTTTCAAGATGTAATCAAAAAAGGAACTTTTTAATCAGACTGATTTTAAATAGCCAGGCCCTGAATTTGAACCACTCAGATTTGAACTTCAGATTTAAATTTTTCAGATCTTGTACAGGCCGAAGAAGTTGGCATAAGGAACACGTCTTAGGAAACCAGGCTGAGAAACATTCACATAAATTCGGTCAAATTTCTGCAGCTGCAGAGCTGAGCCCAGATAGCTCTCTGTGGTCCAGGGGAGTTTGCTCCTCAGGGAGCAGAACCCGGCTCTGTGCGCCTCCATCAGCTGCAGAGGAGCCGGTCGGCCCACTCGCCGCACGAACACGTTGTGAAGGAAGGAGGACTCAGGGGAGCAGTCCTTAAAGGTCAACTCCACACGGGAGTATACGTGGTACAGTCCTGTTTCGTTCACCTGTAGAGCTCCATCTTCATATCTGTAGGTCACGCCCCCTGCTGTGAAGCCCCGCCCAGCGTGAGGGTCCCAACGCAGAGTCTGAGCTTTGTTTTCCTCCATCCGCCCTGTAAGGGGGAGAAAGGAGTTAGAGCCACACAGAGGAGCAGAGGATTATAAAGAGGAGGGAGGTGCAATGATACAGGTATCATTGACAGTGGGAGGCTTCTCTTTTAGACTGACGGTGCGTTCACACCAAAAGAGGCAAAAGAGGCAAAAGCGGCAAGCAAGTTGGAAGTCAATGCATTTTCAATCAGAGCCTGATGTCCTGCGCAGCCAAAGTGTCCTGAGCAGCTAAAGTGTCAAAAGCGGCACCAGATGAGAAGTTGAGCCTAGGTCAACTCAATGGTCAAAACCTATGACAAAGTTCAGCGGCAAACGGTGGCATTCAATCAGAGTAGAGATGTCCTTTGACCGAGCGAGGCCCTAAAGAACAACGCATGTAACTTTGGTTCCTAGTTTCGTCATGGATACCTAAAAGCTCATAAATTGTGTTTGGGCTCATCCTACTCTTTATAAAGTCCGCCTTTTTAGCTACCGCGACCAACAACAAAAAAATATTGCCTAGGATCATGTCATGGAGGTGATAGGTTGTTCTGGTGAGTTCAAAAAAATGTGCAGTAATGGCAGAAAATATCCACAATATTTCACTTGCTCAGCTCGTGACTGATTAGGTGGTGATTTTACATATGTTCATGCTTTAATCTGAAGTTGAACAACAGCAAGCAGCTGCCGCTGTGAAGAAGTCTGCTGTGTGGCTCCTTTAAATGACAAGCGATTTTACTTTGACGTCAGTCACGTGACGAGCGGCTCAAGCAGCTAAAGTATTTTGCCACTTTGGCCGCTGTCCGCTTTCTTGGGAGTGCTTACCACTTTTGCCTTTTTTTGTCTCTTTTGGTGTGACTCAGGCACTGACCAGAGCAACCAATCAGCATTGAGCTGAGAAATCAGGAGACACGTGGAAATCCATGCCCATCTGAGTCAAAACACATGAACCAGAAAGCTGGATGACCAGCTTTGCCTCAAACATTCAAACTGAGCTTAAATAGATGATTTGCAGGTTTTTCTTTTTTCTTTCTTTCTTGTTTTTTTTTTTTTTGTACACATCTTTAAAGAAATTTCCTCAGACTTCTAGGAACAATTCGAATTTTGATTTATTGTGGTCTGTGTCTCAAAGTCACTTAAATACATGTAAAAAAATAAAACCCAGGTACCGGGACTTTTTGTGTTTCATTGTGTTTTAAGTTTGGTATTTAGTCATTTTGGAGGCTCCTCCACACTGAGCATGTGCATTGTGATGTCACCTGTCACATGAGCAGCAGGTCTGCTGTCCTCTCCTTTCCTCTCGGGTTCAAAGAAACCTGAAATATCATGAAAGTCTAATCAGATCCTCTGAGCATGCACACGGACTGCTTTTACGTCTTTGCATGTATATCTGTGTGTGTGTGTGTGTGTGTGTGTGTGTGTGTGGGTGACTCACCGGTCTGCTTCTGCGGGCTCTGAGCCGCCTCACACTCAGGTTCAACCTGCAGAGACACAGAGGATCAGATCAGAACAGATCGTCTCACTCAAAGACGCCTGCAGAGGAAATCCTGTTTCAGTGGACCTCAGACCACACTCAGTCTCTGCTCTTTAAATGTCACGGCAGATCAGAGCTGCTCTTGCTGAGAAAACACTTCTTTCTGTGTGTCCACCTGTTGAATGATGCTTACATGGGAAAATAAGGAAAGAGTGACCTGAGGAAGCACAGCATGAAGGGGTCAGAGGATAGTGACCTCAAAACTGTGAAAACCTGATCATGTTTTCTGAGGTTTGAACTTTTATTTTCAGAGATGGGTGTCTTGCAAAAACAAGATCATTGCCTACCTGACCTTTTTTTTTTGTTTGCTTTGATTCAACTCAAATTAAACATCTTTAAAAATTTAATTTGATCAGAAGTTTTAAAATAACCACAAAACTCAGCAGAACAGACTGAGAAAGCCTTAAAACTTGTTATGGTGAAAACATCATCTGCTACATCTGCAACAGCCGACTGATACTGTTCATTAAGATGTATGATTGATGACATGTAAAGATCTGTTCCCTCTCCACCCTCACACTCCTCCAGTGGAACTCACACCTTTTTTAGCAGCTGTGCCCCCGTGAAAACCATGCAAGAGGTCAAATTATCATCATTAACCCTGCACAGTTTCCCTTGATTGCTCTATTTCACAATCTGCATCATTTGATTGACATCAAAATGCAGCCAGAAGAGCTCCAAAGATCAGACTAGAAAAAAAAAAATCTGCAGGATTCACAAGTTTTAACATCAAACCATCAAAACCAACTACTGGACAAACCTCAAAACAGTTAAAAAAACTAAAGGTGTTAGTACAGGTGTGCCCTCACCTGTTTGAGCTCCTTCAGCTGTCTCTGCATCCTGTCGATCTGGAATGCCCCGAAGCCGAGAGCAGCAAACACGAGCAGGAACAGCATCAGGACCAGCAGAGCTGCACAGGGTCGGACCCCCATGCAGTTCCAGCTCTTCTTCTGATGGCTCCTTCTCTGGCTCTCATGGGGTGGCAGGTAAGACCAGTAGGGTACAAAACTGGGCTGGTGGGCTGGATGCTGTGGACCCCCTCCTCCATCAACGAGGAACACCTGAGGGACAGGGTAGCTTTGGTTTGGGTTCATGATGCTGCAGAGAGGCTGACTGAAAGCAGGTCTGAGCTGCTGTGACTTAAAAAAACTCTGCTGTCAATGTATTTAGCTCCGCCTACACACACACACACACACACACACACACACACACACACACACACACACACACCACACACACACACACACACACACACACACACACACACACACACACACACACACAGTCATCATAGGAACCTTCCACCTCTGCTGACTAAACTTAAACTTCACCAAAACTTTATCACATAGTTTCAAGCCTCTCAGGTCTTTTCTTGTGCATGAAGACAGCTGCATGTGTGTGTGTGTGTGTGTGTGTGTGTGTGTGTGTGTGTGTGTGTGTGTGTGTGTGTGTGTGTGTGTGTGTGTGTGTGTGTGTGTGTGTGTGTGAGAGAGAGAGAGACAGAGTGATAAGGCAGGAAGCTGGAGGTTTGAGATGACCCTCCCATCACTAACCACCGACCAGTTCAAGACATTTACATAAATTCCACGAAAGGAAACTTGACATGACGTAAAATCACCTGCTTTGCACGTCTAAAACAGGTGTCACACTTTTACTAAGCAGGGATTTTTTAAGTTTCTTTTTTTCATAAAAGGGTCATCTCTGCACCTTTTCACTCCCACATCCTGAACCTCATCCTGGGTGTGAACAGTCAAACTGGTTAACTTGTCCTCTGCAGCAGCTTTAACAAAAAAAATAAAAAAAATAAAAAAAATAAATCATCCCAAAAATATATATACAATTTGGACTCAGATCAAAAGTGAACACAGGTGAAAAAACAAACTTTCCTGCAGGATCAGGAGAGGAAAAAGAAAACCTGAAGAGCACTTTTAGGACAGACTTCTTAGGAACAGGTGAATCACCATGAAGCAGAGGTGTAACAGAAAAATTATCTGCAAGACTGTGCTGAGAAGACGCCAAAACCCACAGCTCTGTGGTGGGTTTTCATGTATTTCAAAGATGAGAGACTTTTTAGTTCCTCATTGATGCTGTTTCACAAGCTGTTCAGAGTGTTAGAGTCTCAGAGAGGCTGCGCGCCTGCAGAAACATCAGGACATTTTTTTTAACACTCGCCTAATAACTAGTCTCATTGCAAGGGTTTGTGTGACCCTCTGTGAGAAAATTAACAAAGCTGCCACAAAAAGAGAACAAATCGTCTGCAGCTGAGTGGGTACAATGAGGTGAGAATTAACCCAACAGCAACCTCAGAGATGAGTTTACAGGAACACACACACACACTCACACACACACACACGTACACTGAATGCTCAGTGTACGACTATGTAGCCTTTCTGCCACTCTGGGTCGTTTTTTTTTTTTTTTCAGACTGAATCTTCCTCTCTGTGGTTGAAACAGTTTCCAGAAAGCTTTGGTTAATTTCTGTTGGTTATTAAAAAGCTGCCGTGTATTTGTCATCTGTTCTGTGTGTTCTTTGTGTGTGTGTGTGTGTGTGTGTGTGTGTGTGTGTGTGTGTGTGTGTGTGTGTGTGTGTGTGTGTGTGTGTGTGTGTGGGTGTGTGTGGGCAGGGGGCTGACACATATTTTATCTTTTCTATGATTTTATCTTCTTAGATCTTCCACAGTGGCATTTTGATCAGAAAATCAGGGGGCTGGCATTTCTAAACTCTGCACCAAAACTTTAAACTCCAAACACAGCAAGAGGAGACACAAACTCTGAGCATGTGTAAAAGTTTTTGTTCAGCTCATAAAACCCTAAATCCTGACAGGCCACATATTGCTCAACAAAGGGTTGAGCAGGAAGCCTGTTTCATTCATTCATTTGTCCATTCAAACCTCCCTTCTCTCCTGTTCAGATGATCATCTAGTTGCTTTCAAACCCATCAAGTTAAGCTTTTGAATCCGTCCACCATCACCCTGCTGCTGCTCAAATGTTCAGTCTGTCCTCCTCTGTCCTGTTTTATATTATATGGACGTGATGTGGATCACTCATTCATTTATTTTCTAAACCGCTCATCTTGTTCAGGGTCGTGGGTGGCTGGAGCCTATCCCAGCCGTCATTGGGTGAGAGGCGGGGTACACCCTGGACTGGTCACCAGTCAATCACAGGGCTGACACATAGCGACAGACAACCATTCATGCACACACTCACACTAATGGACAATTTAAAGTGACCAAATAACCTGATGAGCATGTTTTTGGATTGTGGGAGGAAGCCAAAGAACCTGGAGACACCCCATGCATGCACAGGGAGAACATGCAAACTCCACATAGAAAGACCCTCCAGACAAGCTGGGATTCAAACCGATGACCTTCTTGCTGTGTGGCTGCAGCACTAACTGTTGCACCACTGTGCAGACCCTAATACGGGTTATTTATTTAATTTTTTATTAGGCTCGTTTATGCATTTGCCTGACTCCAGCTGCAGACAAATTCTGTTTTTGTTTTTTTTTTTTTTTTTTAACAAAGGGTCTGACATAAAAGGGATCCTCTGCGGGTAATACACTGTCTGGAAATACCTCATACAACCACAGTTTTAACAGAGACCCTGCCTGTCTCATAAACTCATGATCTCTAACTCTTTTTCTGGAGTCGATAGGCCAGTTCTGAATAAATCCCACGTCTTTATTCATAAGCTATGTCTTTTGTTACTCCTCTCTCAACTCGGTAACATGCTGCTGCCTGCCTCGGCCGGGTCAGGGTTTTGTCTGGATTTGCTCTTAAGCAGAACCTGTCTGTCCTCAGGTGTTCTGCTCTGTGGTGCTTTCTTTTTTATTTCAGGGCTTGATCTTGTCCTTTGTTTCTTTTCCTTCTTTTAATACATTTGTTCTTAACACCCTGCTGTTTCTGAGCTCCTCCTCTCCGTATGAAACATATACCTTGAAATAAAGATTTATTATTATCTACGTGCTCTGTGATGGTTTCAGTTGCATCATCTGTTGCAGAAATTGTGTTTCGTTTCTGCAGACCCCTGCAGTGCTGAAGGGAAACCCCGTGGCCCTCCCTCCTGCACCATGCACACTAAGCTCTAACTTAAAGGGCAAATACGTCAAAGTAAACCAAAGCAGGCTGAGAGTTTCTGCTGGCTGCTGAGTCGATTTCCCAGAAGAGTTGCACTGAAAGCTCAGCAGCAGCACAGAGCGGGGATACGGTGTGGGAGGGTGGGGTTTGGGGTCTAACCAGGCCGTATTCAGAGCTGCTGCTCCACTTGAAGCAGAGGAGACTTGATGAATGACTGAATCAGCAGAAATCCGTTTCTGTACCGTGTGAAGGAACCCTGTGGTCTTGATGACTGATTACATAAACCGACAAATCCATTATTACAACAAATTTCTCAGCAAAAAGGAATTACGCCAGTCATACCAGACAGTTTTCTCTGACGCAGCATCTTTTCAGCCAAACTTGGGTGAACACCTGATGTCATTTTCCTCTCTACCTTTTTCACATGAATTCCTGGAAGACTCCCTTAGACCACAATATGGCCAACAAGTGCATCACTCTCAGCAAGGCACTCATCATGGATAAAGTTAGTGTCTGGCAGACAGCTTTTTAGCAGCAGAGATGCTGTTTTACAGACATGATGTCCAGAAGCCATATCTTTGTTCATTGAACACCTGAAAATTTGAGAGATGCACGAGCTGAAGGATTTTATACGAAGCCCAGAGCATGTTCTTAAAAGTCTGATTGATGAGAGGAGGGGTTCCCAACATCTTCAGGAAAGAGCCCTAAAATTAACAGTGGTGACAGAGAGGACGCTGGACACGCCATCATGGACCACATGAAACGCTTTTTCCTGAAACGCTGCCGCCACCATTGGCATGCAAATAGTAAGCTTGCGTTTTCAGTAGAAACTGATATTATGTTTCACTACAACAGTACCATATTACGATCGTCACAGACTACAACGTTGTGCTTGTGCTGCTGAATCTGCTGACTGTCTTTCAACATAATGCAAATCTGTTGCTCCAATTCTGCACTTAGTATTCACCAATACACCAGATGATCGGCTCAACTCTACTTTGGTGGAGATCTACCAAAAACTGCTTCTGGACAAGGTAGTTATAGTGCCAACTACAGGCCTGGCATGCTTACTACAGCATTTTTAGTCCCTCGGCGTGTAAATGCAGATTTTTTTAAACTGAGTTTTTACTGCTTTGCTTTTGCTGTGTAAATGGAGACTGGGGGGGCTCCCTCAGTTTTAAACTATAGGCCCATCACTTATCTGTCCTAGCAAAGGTTTTGGAAACAATTATCAGCGATCAATTGAAGGATCAAAATACTGACTTTTAAACTGGTTTCAAGAAACAACACAGTACGTTTGGGCAGCTTTTAGAGCAACACAGTGAAGCTTGACACAATGAATCATATGCCACTTCATCAGAGGCTTTTTTGGCTGTCTGAACCAACAGTCACTTCGTTCTATCTGACAGAAAGGATTCAGTGTGTGAAAGCAGGAGGAAGCATCTCACACTATCAGACAGTAGCTAATGGAGTGCCTTAAGGGTCAGTGTTTGGGGACCTCTGTTGTGATACTTAATATCAGTGGCGAACCGTGGCCCCAGTTACTGGGCCTTCAGTAGGACCATGGGACCACACGTGGCAATAAACAATCAAACCAAGAAATAAAAACAATAGCCAAAATCATGTGACATGGAAGTTTAGTATATTGATAGTTTTGTGGGATTACAAATTTATCATGTGCCTGAACACTGCAACACCTAACACAACTTCCAATAATTAAAAAAAAAAAAAAGATATAAAATTGAAAAAAAAAACAAAAAAAAAACTGAGTTTCAAGTAATCCAGCAACCATGCAGTCTTCTCCAATACTTTCCGCCATTTCTCTTCACGTTCTGCCTACTAGATCTTCTCTTTTCTCCTCCTCACTCACAGCTACAGTTCGGCGCTTATCCATTAAAGTGATGCTCCGGGATGGAACAAGTTGGGTCCTATCACAAGGTTTAGGGCAGAAATTGCCCCTACAGCAGTGTTTTTGTGCAGCAGAAGCCCAGAGCGCTCACACCAAACACCCCCTTCCTGCTCGTCAGGTTCTTTCCTCTGCACTCAGACGGGGCATATTTTACTTGACCAAAAGCACAAATAAACAGACTCCAACCGAAAAAATCTGATATCTGTCTGCATTCATGCTTTATTTAGAGAATTTTCAGCGCGTTACTTTCACACAAAACACCGCTACATACAAGCGTGAATGCAGACCGATATCAAATTTTTTCAGTGGGAGTCCGTTTATTTGTGTTTTTGGTCAAGTAAAATATGGCCCCGTCTGAGTGCAGAGGAGCAGGGAGGCGGTGTTTGGTATGTATTCGCGAATACCCGGAAGATGTCAGGAAATGATCCCGCCCACAACTTAACAAAATATGATTGGCTAAGACAGCTGTCATTGTCAAATTGTGTCCACATTCGCTTGAGTTACACAGGCATTCGTTGCAGTTACTGAAGGCCCTGCCTGCCAGAATGTGTCGCTGATTTACCCAGATACCATCAACAGGAAAAATGTGATTGGTCCATTTTCCATTTAGTTATATTAACCCATTGTTGCCAGGACAAGTTTATAAAAATAATATAAAACTCATTGTTATGATTTCATTGAGTAAAATGAATAAATAAAAACAAAATAAAACAAAATAAAGAAATAAAATAATTATTTAGGATTACAAAAATTCTTTCAATATTTTTTATTAGGCCTTCACTGAATACCTTGAAGGCCCTGAGGGTTCCCCACTGCTTAATATAAATTATGTAAATCAAGGTAATGCAAATTTACATTTCTATGCTGAATAAAATTTGATGTACTGCTCGACATTCCCTCAAGCTTGAGCTCCCTTCCAGTTATAGCTTGCTTTAAATACCATTCAACCATTTTTGAGGATTTTAAACTTTTTTAAATGCTAAATAAAACAAAAGTTGGGTTTTTTGTTTTCCACCCTCAGTTTTCTCCTCATATACAGCTGCTGGTGAGAAGATCAAGTCAAACTTGTTTTTTATTTTAGCATCCAATCCTTCATTCCAGTCTAAAAAAGAGAGTTTTGGTAGAATCTTGGTTTACTTTGATGTTTGAGGGAAAACAAATGTCTGAAAAGTTTCATGAATTCTTTCCAAATCTTAAGTAGCACAGACGAAGCTTTTGGAAGAAAAAAAGACCTAATGAAACACTTTGTTATTAAAATGTGGAAAAATATGAACCCACAAGATTCAAACATGTCAGCTGTCCTCTGGCTCCACCTCATCATCAGAAGATGAAGAGTAGCAGCCCAGTCCCAGGACATGAGCACTCCTCTCTGTGGTCTTACTGACAGAGTTCCTCTCTGCAGCCTCACAGTCTGACTGACGGTCCAGGACTCGACTCCTCTGATCAGACACTAAAGCTAATCCTTCATCACACAGTGAGTCTTTGCTCTGTGATGAAGAGGAGTGTGATGAGGTCATAAGGTTAGGAAGCCCAGACTGCAGAGCCCGGGCCAGACTTTGAGTCTGAGAGGAGCCCAGCTGAGAAACTGGCCCTTTGAATGCAGCGACAGCCACAGCAAGCTTTGTACGGTCGAAGGAGAGGGGCTGGTCCTGGTCTGCACAGACTCCCTCTGAGGTCCCTGAGACAGGTCCAGTCTTGAAAACCAGAGTCCTCTCTGAATCTGAAGTTCTGTCAGATCCTGTTTCAGACCCTGTTGTGGACTCTGGATCCCTTTCATTTTGTTTGGCTTCAGGAGTCTCACAGAGACGAAGAGATTTCACTGAAACAAGGAATGAATGGGAGGGATTAGTTTATAGTTTCTTAAAGTGAGGGTATTCTGGGGTATGTCTGGGATATAAAGTAAGAATGAAGTTTATCATAAACGTGTAGATTTTCAAACCACTACTTGTTCATATCTTGGAGAAATCCCTGAATCTGTCTGTAAACTGCTGAAAACGGTCGATCTTAGAATAGCAGGACCTCTTCACAACACTTGCTGAAATTATGAGGTCATCACATTAAATCACCTTACAGGTTCTCAATGGAAGAGCTGGCCTTAAACTGCGAGGTCTGTCTATAGACCCTGCCGGGCCTCCAGAGTCAATCAGATGGAAGGGGAGTCCTTAAGAGACAGCAGCTAAACCGAAGTGCACCATACAGATGATGAAAAAAGGGTTTTCTAAAACACCAGTGTGGTAAAGACAGGGATCTATTAAAACCTTTAAAACTACTATTTGGATGCCAGATAGAGCTTATAAAGTAAAACCTTTTCAAGAAGAAGTTAATCAATCAGAAGAATTTTCAAAACTTAAGTCAGACTGAGCTGATGTGTGAAAACAGTCTGGTACGACAGCTATAATATTTTTAATCCGGAGATTCAACAGGTTTTATTCTCTTCACTGCTCACCTGAGTTATCTGAATTTTGTTTTCTACCTCTGTGTTTGGGCCATGAAAATATCCTGATATATGTCAGTGATAATAACACACAAACAGAAAACATTACTCAACACTTCTCCTCATGCATGAGCTGCCCCTCGCCTGAACCAAACTGAATATTGAGAGCTGTAAGAGCGTCTCACAGATGATCTCCCACTGTGAGGTGGGAAATATCAGGGCCTGAAAGTCCAGACATGATCTTCCAAATGTTAAGTGTGAAAGGAGCTGCTGTAAATCGACACTGACCTCTGCTGGGTCCATCCTGTGGGTCAGCTCTGCGTTTGCAGTATGCTCTGGGGGTCCATGGCGTGTGTTTACAGGTTGGGTCGAGGGCTCGCAGCTTGGAGATGAAGCTCTTGTACTCTCGCTCTAAAGCCTGGATGTGCAGCTGGAACTGAGCGATCTTCCTCTCTGGGTAATGGGTCAGCTGTGACTGCTGAGTAGACAAACAGAGCTTTTAGACCAGTACCTGTGTTATCTTTAGGGAGTCCATGTGCCACATCACAGACCTGCAGGTAATACTCGATCTCTGACTTGATGCTGGGGATCCATTTCTTCACAGAGGAGGCCGAGGTTAGAGCAGACTGAGGACACAAACCTTTTACTCAAACAAGCTGTTTAGTTAGAGAGTTAAATTCTGCTAATAAGTAATGCTGATGTGAATCATTACCAGTCTGGGTCTCTTCTCATGAACGTCTCTGAGACGTCCCTCTGTGAGGACAGAAAGAAATCACCAGCCTTTATTATGAGCTGCTGAGCAGCTTCAGCACAAGCAACAGTATTTACAACAAGATAATTACGGGCTGTCTACATAGTGAAAGAAAAGGTCGATCGTACATTCGACTTTGTTATGTGGAGAAAGACACACAGACACAAACTTAGCTGACTTGTCCTCCTTATTTTCACCCAGATGACGCAGGTTAGCACTGTTAGCATCGCCGTCCTTGAGGAAAGTAAACACAACAGGCTCTCACCCTCTCTTTCCCTCTGGAGCCACAGTCTGTTCAGCTTCCCCTGCTGCTTCTCCTCGTTTCTCGCCATTTTTACTCCACATGAACCGGGCACAAGCAAAACAAAGTCACGTGACAGGTAGTAACCGTCACGTGATGCCGGCAGACCGCGAAAGACGTCACTTAAGGAGCACGTGACAACAGAAAGCGGAAAATTCAAAACTGAGCCCATGGTTTATTCCCACAGTGATCATGTTTCAAATGATGATATTATTAATATAAGAGTTATCTGAATCCTTGGACTAACACCAGGAAATGCTGTTAGAGTGTCCCAACTGCACCAACGTATAGAGCCAAGTAAAAGGTATGAGAATGTTATGGTTGTAAATTGTTGTAAAGGATATGTATTGAGTAAACTAAACAAAAAAAACACGTTAGTTTTATTTCCAAGAGTACGCATTTCATCACAGTATGAGGCAAAAAATTTTTGTTAATACAGAGAACTAAAGGCTGCCCTCACACCTTTACCAACACATGGTAAAGTTATAAGATCCTGAGAAAAGATTGGTGTTTAGCAAATGAAAGGGAATGCTGTTTGATAACATCATAGTCCCTTGACTTCAACCATTGCCTTCCTTGCATTTACTGTGAAAAAATTCTGAAAATACTACTTTTTATCTGTACTGAAACATCAAACAACAACAAATTTTAAAGTCTTCTTAAGAAAATGTTCACCATTAATGGGTATGTCAGGACTTTTTTATACCAGGATCTGAATTCTCCCATTAACAATGTTTTGTAAGACTGTTTTGCCCTGAAATCAACATGTCGAACCAAAAAATTTGTCTTAGCCTGAATTAGGAACAATTTTTTGCCTTTTTTGAATCATTTCATAACTTCAGCTAGTTGTGTTACCTCTAATATATTTTTTGAACTCTTGATCTGAATGGATCACATTTTCACATCATGATAAATGCATTCATTTAAATATGTCAGATGTGCCTTCTTGAGTTTCTACAGAATGTTCAGAACTTCAGCTTTATACAAGTAGCCTATGCAGTGAAAATGTATTTTTGCGAGATGTTACAAGATAAACTTTGGTTTTGTTTGCACTTTATAGAAAATGTTAATGGACATAATTTAGAATATGATTAATTTGAACACCATAATTCATACGTTGTAAGATGAAGGCTGGGGGCCGTATGAAAATGGACCCCAGGTCTGACTTTAGTTGCCTGATCCAGATAATAACTTGCTGTAGCTCCTTTGGTCTTGTACATGACTAACAAATCAAAATATGATGTACAAGCTGCACCCTGGCTAATGTTAGCTAACTTTGGTATGTCAGAGGCAGCATAAAGACTTAAAAAATCCCCAACACCCCCATTTAACATGAGATTATCAGTATCAATATCCATGGAAAAAAAATCCTCGTTAAACATCCTCAATTTATTTAAGCATCCACTTCTTATAACCATATTACTTTCACACAGATGTTTTATTTGGTGCTCTATTAACTTTAGGAAGTGACACAGTTCTTTGTCACCTTATGTCTTTGGCTGATAGTATAAGTGGTATGATGTAAAGGTGATCTTCAGGGTGAGTCCAACCCCACCTGTCCTCACCCTGTTTAGAATTTCAAGTTGCATAAACACCTGCTCACTATCCGTTAAGATCAGCTAATGGAAAGTAAGTTTTAAAATGATTATGTGTTCAGTCACTGTCATTATTCATGTTTTTAAGGATTGATAAAGGGTTTTGTTTATGGATATCTTTATTTTTTTAGCTGAAAAATGCATTAAAAACGTGCACAGATATTGATATTGAACGGTTACGTTTGAACAGAAATTTAAATTTAAATACTTAAACAACAGAGTACTAAATGAAACTCCTACAGCCATCTTTATATTTTCATATTAATGCTGCTCACATGATTCAGATTTTCTGTGGCATGCTGATGTTTCTGTGCATAATATTTTTCCACAGATTTATTTAATTCATTCACTGTAAAAATATGCCAAAAACTCTGTTGGTATTGGTTTTCTGACGCAAGTCGAAAGAAAGAATTATTAAACAGCATCTTGGTGGGAAAATGATGTGGGGGTAAGAAACATGAAAAAAAAAATCCCACCATGTCAGTTTGCGGTTTCAGAGCTCTTTGTCAGCAACTTCCTGTAGGCTTTCTTTCTACAATTATTCAAGAAAGAGAAGAATCACCATCAGAAAATGTAAATGTTCTTCATCTGCAGAGCAGATTTTAATACATCTTTACAGATCTGAAAACAGGGGCGTTAAACTAATAAAAACAGAAACATAGTGAACATAGCTATCAAAACTTGACGGAGAAATACAAACCGTACTCAAGCTCAAGGAATGTGATATCCCTCCTTGAAACTTTGCTTTCTCTTGATCCCAGACCATCTGTGCTAAAGGATTGTTTTTGGTTGTTTCTCTCTTTCACTGTTCATTGCACTAAGTTGCATTCACACATGCACCAATCTTTCTGGCATTTTCAGGGTGGACTGCATGACTTTATCCATACTTTTACCAGCTCCTTGCCATGTCCATGAAAAGATAGAAAGAGCTGATGTGAGAACACAACGGGACAGAGAACACTTCACTGCCAACAGTTTGGAAGGTGCAATGGTGGATGGATGTAAAGAAAAACATTTTGTCGTTTCACTGAAGCAGACATCCGACAGCACTCCTGATAACTCCCTGAATACAATTTGCACCTAAATTTTTAAGAGATGATGTTATCTCAGAAACGTTTCTCTATTCGACAGGAGTGGGGGTGCAATGTTTATAAGATAGCCAAGGAGGCGGGTGAAGCCAAGTCTGACTCTGTGTCTTTATATTTGTGATCCACCACATCGGTAAATGAGAGGAAAAGAACATGCTAGGAGCAGAGAAGAGGATGAAGCAGCACCACAACAGTCATATGATATGAAGGCCTTTATCCTGCCCACTTGCTCAGATTTTCCAGGCCATTTTCACACCTGCTCACCTTGACAACCACAGACATTTTGCTCTGAGGGGGCTGGAAGGAAAGTTCAAATAATGTACTTAAACCCACAAAGATACTTATGCCCACATGAGAAGGATAACCTCTTGATGTGGGATCTCCTTCCTCCCACACCCCTCAATTGTGACCTCATCTGGATGTTTTTGTCTGACAAATAAGTTCCAGACCTTATCACATGATAACATGAGGTACCCAGTTGTCCCAACTACACTGTCACTTTCAGAAGACCCGAGCTCTGTTTGGGAGAACTCCAAACATCAACAGAGCTGATCAGTGGTAGACAAAGCTGAACTTTTGTTATTATGGCTTTGTTCCCCCTAAAATTAGCCCCAGTGTGTCTTGTATTTGTTGAAAAATGAAGTTGTTTGCTTATATTATTTTCTTTTTTTCTTTGATCACCATCTGACTCTCTCTTGTCTCTTGTCTCCAACCCCCCTGGCTAGTCTGTTCGGCTTTGCAGAAGTTTCAGAAGCGGTTTCATTATTACAAAATATGAGCTTCTGTTTGTGTTTGAGCAACATGGCCTGATCAGCTTTGGCAGGATGTAATGAGGTTTAAGATGTGGTTTCATTGCTAAATTGAGTTCCTGAACAGAATACAGGCAGGTAAAAATATCATAAAATGATTTTATGCTTCCTGCTGCGGTTTTCTCTCAGGACTTTATCCCTACTTTATCAAGTGAATGTTTCTACAAACCAAAGCTGTGATGATTGCTGTTGTGATGTTTCTTTCTAATCTACAGCCAGCGTATTTCACTCCCTCCAGCACCCAGCTGTAGGAGCCCCCTTATAAGCTCATCAGCACCCCCTGCTGTCCTTCTGGTGCAACAGCATGCAAAGCAGGGTCTGCCGAGGCCTGTATTCTTTGCAGCTGATTTGTTAAATTTTACAGTCACACTTTTTATGTCTGATTTTGAAATGAAAAATCTCATTACTCTGCCTTGTTCTCTATGTCACGATGTTTTGATAAGTCCAGAAGTTCGTGTTTCAAGACATTGCAATGTAAAACAAGGGCTAAATTGTTGAGGGGAAACAAGGCGAAAAGCTATCAGGGTAGTTACTAAAGTTTGACTTAATCAAAGACTCTTAACTAATTAAACCCTTAAGCAACCCTGGCCTTGATACTTTGACACTGTGACATCTTAATATCTTGGAATCAGAAGTCATCTGGATTCATCAGGTGCATGTGTTTATAGAATTTAAATAACACACTGAAAATTTGTAAGATATGTGGTGTTGGCAGAACATGTAAGCCCATCGACATGCGTCCTTACATTTTGTATACACTGAGGCCAAGATGAGTTAGTTTTAATTGTTTTGGATATGACTATAACACTACTGGGTGACCAAACAGATTAACAAACTGCTTGTTATTCTTATAGTACTGTAAAAATCCATGTAAACTACTCAAACCGGTCAGTGCTTACCACAAAACGAGAGCTTCAAGAGGCTTTGTTTGTCTTTATTTCAAGATTAAAGTGAATTTAAGAAATTAAACTCTCCTCTTCCAGCTTCCTGTTTGTAACTTTAAACACCCCCAGCGTTTCTTTTCTCAAATCAAAGTACAGTTTGAGTATTTCTTAGTTGGCTTAAACAGCGCTCTGTGTTCATTGGTCGGTGTAATCAGCTCGCTGACATCTCTAACTCCTTATTATGCGGATTACAGAGTCCGCTCACTTCCCGTAAAACAAGCCTCCAGCAGTGACGTCATCTTCGGAGCGTTCCCTTTCCTTATATGGAAGATGGGACACCACTTCCGATCTGACGTCACGGTAGCGCCATTCAGGGCAAATAAAAGGCACAGATCCTTCTATAACAAAACAATCAGGACAAATTTACGTTTAACTTTCACTGAAAAGGAAAGGTGGACAAAATAATTTATGTCAGTCTGATAACAAATACGTCCGACCAAGTGATTTATCTGAATTTATCAGTTTTTTGGTTAAGACGATATTGGGAGAATAGATCGTATCCTCTACAATAAACTTAATTCACCATTATAATGCATACAAATTTTTATATAAAGCTCCTATGTCTCATTTTTTCTCCAAATCTTCTTTGTATTATATCTCGTGTTCTGTTAAACTCCACCTTGCAGGGGTCATAGATGTACATACAGTACGCCTGTCATCTCCGAGTGTGTGTGTGTGTGTGTGTGTGTGTGTGTGTGTGTGTGTGTGTGTGTGTGTGTGTGTGTGTGTGTGTGTGTGTGTGTGTGTGTGTGTGTGTGTGCACTAAAGTGATACAGAAATACCTGGTGAAAGATATTACACCATTTCTTATATCAGTGAGTCGGTCGCCCTCTCGCGGTTAGTTAGACACATTTCATATAATGTCCCAGTCACCTGCTGCAGTTGATCAGAGACGAGACGGATTTTTTGGTCAAACAAAAAAAAATAAAGGTTTATTTGTCTATTGTGGCAACATCGAGATATATTTGATTTGATTGATTTAAAAAAAATGGTGGAGCTGGACAGAAAAACAAATCTGGTCTGTATGTCTTATTTTAGTGAGGTTCATGTTGTATACAAATGCTCATGTTACTCAGCACACACACGTTTTCTCTGAAAGTAAGTGAAAAACTGCTCCATATTCCTACCTGTTTTCTCTTACTTAAAAGCTTTACCTGACTCATTACCGGCTTGCTCTTTCTAACTACCACCAGCAGGGGGAGTCATATTTTGTAACTTTGTGATGCAACAGGGATGAAACCCTGCTGTTATGTGTTTAACATTTATGAACAACACAAAACTGTACATACTCTTAATTTATGTCAAGATGTTTGTGAAGAACAAGAATATTTTCGTCCTGTAGTTATTCTTTAGCTTAACCCTTCCTGCTATAATCCTATATCATTTTCTCCATTCATTTTGTTTTAATAAAAGCTCTGTAGTTTTATATCTTCAGATGAACTTCACATCTTTGACTATACGTTGCAACTATTTAGTTGTTTTGGTTTGTTTCCATGATTATTCCTTTTCTTTTAAAGTCTGTGTGAAGGTTTTGATTTTTATCTTGGTTTTATATGACTCTTTTCTCGAGTGAACTCTTAAAAAAATGGAGGATTTGTAGGACATTCACATTTTTCAGATGTGTGCGTGTGTGTTCATGAGTGGGGCCATCCTGTCAGCTCTAAAAATCACAGAGGTCGGATCAATAACAACTCTGATGGAATTTACCTGCAGGAGCTGAGGACTGACAGATCCTGCAACATGTTGCAACATGTTTTATTGTTAAAGCTGCTGACATGACACACCCTCTTTCTCTCACAGAAGCACACACACACACATTGACAAATCACACACACTAAACAGACAGGACACAGTGGCCGCTAAAGTTGATCAGCTTTATTTTCTTAAATATGGATGAGTTTCTGAAATGCTCAGAAAACAAAGCATAAAAAATTTAAGAGTATTTAATACAAAACAGAAGTACTCCACGTTGATCTCCTGTACATTAACAATGAGTGAAACCTCATCAAACAAGTTTAGAAAGAAACAAGAAACCTTGAAGCTTTTCTAATGTTACTTCTTACAATTAAGAAAAAGTCTTTTGTACTGAAACTCAGGTTCAGGCAGCTTTCAACTCTTCAGTCTGTAAAGTTTGGGCCTCTATGGCTTCAGAAAAGTTAGCAGGTATCCTCATATACTGAAAGTCTCCTTTGGTGGCCTGATCCGGTCCGTGCAGACCCGGGAGAAAATCAAGAACATTCAGTCCAGTTCTGTAAGAACAGAGAAAATCCTGCGTGCTACCCCCTCCGGTTCTTACTGTCTCCAGCCCCTCTGCGGGACGAGCCAAGGGGGGCGCCAGGCACTCAGGAACTCCAGTGCGGCTCCCGGTCCTGCCTGTGAGGCGCCACAACATCCCAAATCCGGTCCCGATGCCGGGACAAAACAGGAAGCGTCCGCACCGTCCATCATCAGTCTCTCTCCGGTGCTGACCCCCCTCAGAAGGTCTGGAGCTGCTGCGTCAACATGAGCTGACAGCCACTGTTCACGTGGTTCATCACCTTCTGCTTCAGCTGGGCCACCTGCTCGCGCAGCATGTTGGCGGTGGACGCGAGCTCTGAGTTCTGAGACTTCAGGTTCTTCACTTTGTCCTCCAGCCGGGAGATCCGCTCCAGTTTCCTCTTTCGGCATTTGGAAGCAGCAATGCGGTTCCTCATGCGCTTCCTCTCGGCCTTGATGCGCTCCTGGCTCTCCATGTCAATGGGGGACAGTGGAGGAGTCTCCCCCGGCATTTCAGGCACGGTCTGCGGCTCCTCTTTGAGCGCGCTGAGCCGGGACAGCGGGGCGGGGGAGGGCTGTCCATACAGGGGAAGCTGTGACTGAGCAGCGGGGAAGGACATGATGGGAGCTGAAGTAGTGTAGTTCGGGGCCGATACGGTGCTGATGGCTGGGGTGAAAGTGTTAAGGTCCTCATAGACCGGGGAGTCCGCGCGTAGAGAGCCGCTGTTAGTGTAAACAGACCCCCCGGCAACCGAGGATACCGGTGGTAGGGCGGAGCTGACGCTGGTTTGGGAAGACGAGGTGACGCTGACGTTGGCCGGTGCCGGCATGTGCTGGTGGTGCAGCTCCGCCAGAGCCCGGACGAACCCCTCTGCGAAGCCCTCCTGCTCGTCCGTGACGTTCTTAGGGCAGATAAACTGGGTAGGGGTTGGAGTGGTGGTGATGAGTCCGTTGCTGGACTGGATGATGAGCCGCTCCAACTCCGGGGAAGCCAGCTTCAGGAGACCCACGTCCGGAGAGGTGAGGAGGTCCGCGGCTTTAGCCCGGAGGTGCGGCTTCAGAGAGCCGGTAGGGTCTGACAGGTTCAGGGTCATACTTTGTTTCAGAGCTTTGGGGCTACTGAAGCTGAAGCCGGTTGAGTCGTGCTGAGAGAAAGCGTTCAGAGAGTCGTCATAGAAAGTAGTTTCCATCTTGGTAAACATAGAAGAAGAACCGAAAACACAAACAGAAAGTCTTTTTAATAACTGCTCCTCTGTAGTTTCCTAACGTCCTTCAGTCGGTGAAACCCGTGAGTGGTGAGTGAAGTCCGGAACGAGAACTTTCTTCTGTCCCGAGACTCTCGCTACCGGGATCTGTATGAGTATGAACTCCTCCGCTGTGTGTACACAGTCTGAGCGGAGCCGCGTGCAGGCTATCCTTATCTGCTGCCACTGCCTCTCTAAAAATAACCATGATGTCATGAGGGGGCTCTCCCATTGGCTAGAGGGCGTGTCGAGGGGCGGAGCTCATTCCGTAGATAAGGCGCGTTGCCCAGAAGATTCTGAATCTCGCGGTGGATTCTGGGATGAGGTAATGCTGTAGCAGAGCGCAGGCGCGGAGCAGCCGTAGATGACGTATGTTTTTGAATATCAGGTTACCCGCTCTTCTGTCAAAGCGGGACGGAGCGAGTCTGTATTCATACAATCAATTAAGACGAGAAATAGATTTTATGAGCCTTTTTCCCTGTCCTTTTGCTACTTTTACTTGTTGATAAATACTAAAATAAAGTGTGCTTTTCTCAATGATCACACAAAAGGCTGTATTCAGTCCCTTGTATCTTAAGTCAAGCTGATAGATTTCTCTTGCCAGTCATTTTTTTTTAAACTTCCTTGTATTCTTCCTTCCCTTACACCGCATATAAACATGATATATATATATATATATGTGTGTGTGTGTGTGTGTGTGTGTGTGTGCGTGTGTGTGTGTGTGTGTGTGTGTACTTTACTAACCACAGAAAATAATTCCCCATTTAGTTTTGCTGTAACTTGCTAAATTGTGACACCTATACCAATATATATTATAATCACAGAGATAGGAAATGTGTCAAAACTGAAATATTTACCATCTGACTGACCCGTATTCTCAGCCTGTCCCTCTTTTGGTTTTTGAGGCAGATTTATTTGCAATTTACAGTTTGATTACCTTTTTTAGTGTTCACACTGCAGAGACCACACATCTGAAAAGTCTTTTATTCCATCTATGCGGATACAAATTGTTGAAGATAGATGTACAGATGTCTGCTGGTGCTCATAAAGAGTGAGTTCAGTTCCTATTATCAGTGTAAGGGTGTGTAATTAGTGCAGTGTAGTCCATTGTCCCCTGGCCTGTGGTCAGAAATCACCTCTGCTTTAATGGCAGGAGGTTAACTGCTGAGCCTACGTGTTCCTCTCTCCTTCAGTCTGGGTCATCTTCTGCCCCGCCAGCTTTACTGCACCGCGTCGCGTCTAAATATGTCCCCCTGTGTGACGAGTAAATCAGTCCTCTGGCGCTGGCTGGCTCAGAGAGGCTCCTTAGGAGATGAACCGGATCGTAAAACACCAGCAGCGTCTGACTTTTTATGGTTGCTAATGTTGTCTTTATGTAGTGTTTTTATATGTCACACCAGGGCCCTCCATAAAGTTGGAAATATCTTATCTACTTAGCTGACCTCAGTGATCCTATGCACTTTGGTTTTAGATTGAGAGCCTTTCAGATTGTTCTTCTGTGGTCACACATGGTGTTAAACAAACCTTAAATGTACTTTCTCACATTCCCCAGGGTTTTTTTTCTTCACCTGCGGGTTAACAGATGACTTTACACATCATACAGTTTTTCCTCTTCAGTGTCTCTCACAATGTTTCATCATTCCCACCTCAGGGTGAATTAATCAGCCAATGAGACATTTTTAAAGCTAAGGCATCACAGTTATGACATGAAGAAGAACTTGTTAAAAACCTTACAGTGAGAAATAACAGTAAGCAGAACAAATGACAGTTAACTCTGAGTGTTCCTCTGTGCAGTGTGAAATATTTATCCACTTTGGCTCATTCATCCATTCATGACTGCTTTTCTTCTTAACGGGAGAACATGAAAAAGTCATAAGAAGATGGTCTCATCTATGACTTAACCCACTGTTCCAAATACAAGAATTAACTTATTCTGAAACATATGATGTCATTTAAAGTTATTATGCCATTTAAATGAAAGCTCAGATCCTGTGGCAGGAGTCAGACCTGGTTTATATACTTTCCGATAGTGTTTAATACTGAACCTTAAATGTTTCAATATGGCTGCATGAGCTGGATCTGCTTTTCTTCCACAGTCACTGTGTGTGTGTGTGTGTGTGTGTGTGTGTGTGTGTGTGTGTGTGTGTGTGTGTGTGTGTGTGTGTGTGTGTGTGTGTGTGTGTGTGTGTGTGTGTGTGTGTGTGTGTGTGTTTATAGAGGTAACCACAGCGAGGTCTTTGCCAGTCTTCTCCTGTGCAGGAATGTATGGGAACGTTAACATTAATGTTAGCATGGAGGAGCCCTGCTGTTTAACCAATGGCAGGACGAGATACCCTGCTGCTGCTGGAGTCAGATCCTGGAGATCTGCTTGCTGTGGTCACATCAGGACCATCCTGGTGTGCAGCAGGTTTAGATTTAATAACATGGAAAGAAACAAACTCTAGGCAGTGGCCCATCTTACTTAGATTTGACCCAATTTGCAATTGAACAAAGACTCCTGTGATTTGACTGACTCTGGTGTTCTTATGAAATTATTTGTGGTTAGTGGAGGTCGAAGTGTGCCCTCAGGAGTCTGTGAGGTTTCAGGACAGTTACAGGAGCAAATACGGCAAGTAGAACGGGAATAAATTGCAAAATGCCTTTCAAAATCAATTACAATTTATAATTGCAGGAGGTACTGCAGGGGGTCTGTAACATTTTTGGTAGACCAGGACATTTTTTTTGTATTTTCAAATAGTTTTCCTCAAATATTTAAACTTTTATTCATTTTATTGTTCTTAAACACACAAATGAATGAACGGAGGGCAAAAGTGTAATCTCAGTCAGAAATTAACACATTCAGCAGCGCAGCTCTCTCACACTGCACACAGGTTCAATCAGCATTCAATTCTAGCTTCTCAGTACAGAGAAAGACCTGCCTCTATTGCTGCTCTGCTAATCATGCAGCAGCATGCTTTATACTGGCTCTGTCAGGTTCCCCAAAATAGTTTAATACTGAACGCATACGTTCTAGGCCTGGTTTCATGTAACATACTATATATATATATATATATATATATATATATATATATATATATATATATATATATATATATATATATATATATATATATATATATATATATATATGGGGGGGGGGGTTGCAACAGTTAGTGCTGCAGGTCGAAGGTCACCGGTTCGAATCCCAGCTTGGCCGGTGTTCCCCCCCTTCTCCAGGTCCTCTGGCTTCCTCCCACAGTCCAAAAACATGTAGGTTAATTGGTTACTCTCAATTGCCCCATCAGCGTGAGTGTGTGTGGGAATGGTTGTCTGTCTATAGCCACGTTTCCACCAAGCAGTCCGGGTCAGTACTGTTTGGGATGGTTTGGTACAGTTAAGACTGATCCCGTTTGCGTTTCCACAACAAACTGTGCCCTCTCGTGGTAGGCGGTGTGTAAGCCGGATGTCGGAAGCCGCAGCTGTTAAACAATAGACGCCGAAGCAGCTTACCCTGCTATTAAATCCAACAAAGAAGAAAAACGCGACACAGTACACAAAGAGCACAGATGGAGGACATCCAGCATTTTGTCCTCTCTGTGATTTTCATGTAGCTCTCTGTTACAAAGTGCAATCAAGCTTTTGTTTCAGAGAAGTCTGTGAGGCGCCAGGAGAAATGCAGCTGCTGTCGGGGTAAGTGACGATTCTTTTGACCAATCAACGGTCTGCAGTGTTGAAGCTCCACCTTCTGAGAGCGGATCAGTTCGGTCCGGCACCCATAAGAAAGGGTCCCAAAAAGTGGGACGGCTCATCTCGGTTTTTAGGGATAAGTCAGTGGAAACGCCACAAAATACGTGCCATACCGAGACGAACCGAGCCGGTCTGCTTAGTGAAAACGCGACTTAAGTGTCAGCTCTGTGGTTAACTGGTGACCAGTCCAGGGTGTACCCCACCTCTAGCTCAATGACAGCTGGGATAGGCTCCATCCTGAATAGGAAAAGGGGTTCGAAAAATGAATGAACGACTATATGGGGAACCCTTGCTCCATCTCTCCATCATTTAGGGGATCTATGGTCTGAAAAACATTTCAGACCCCTGTGTTAGAGTATTTCCATGGCAGGGTGTCACTGGCAAACAAACTCCCCAATGTGTTATTAATATCAAACATAATATCAACATTGAGCACCTGTCACAATGTTTAAAGTTGAATAGATTTTAGCGCCCTCTGTGGACAAAGTATTCAGACCCTTCTAGAAGATGAAAGTTATCTAGATTAGGCTAATCTAGTTCAGATTTAATATGAAACAGGGACAAAAGTAAAATTGATGAACTATCCTGTTTCATTTGTAACTTTGGTTTAACTCAATGTAAAATTAATCTGATGGTTCTGTTGAAATAAGATTAAAGTTTTTTAACCTAAAACTGCTCTCGGGGGACAGTTCAAAGCAGTAGGAAGCTTTAAAGATAAAAACTTGAGCAATGTCCTGACATAGCTTTTATGTTTTTCCATGCTCAACTCACCCAGCTTTTTATAATTACCTCGCCTTTCTCCTGACTCTCACCCCGTTCACTCCCTCCCCTGGACTGGGTCCCAGATCTCCTCCACCTAAACTCCCCAGCACACATAGCCTTTCTCCTCCTCCCCCTCTCATCTTTCTCCTATCAGCGGCGGTGCAGGCAGCAGGATTTCCCCTGTGATGGGAACAGGCTGGGGCCCTGTTGTATTGTTTCGGCAGCTCTTTTGAGTCAACTCTCTGACTGCTGTGTCAGTGTGTTTGTGTCACTCTCAGTTTAAGATCAAGTGGCCTCTGCTATAAGAATATGTGACCATTAGGAAGTGATAAAATCTGCTGTTTCTTGAGTGTCCGCTAGAGGCTGG
>NW_027437182.1:22257563-22287563 GCF_033239565.1 Halichoeres trimaculatus
CTCAATTCCAACTCTGGCGGCGTTCCCTCTCCGTGGCTCCCTGCTTCCTGATTGGCTAACAAGCATGTTGGTTGTAGCGTTGCCCTGACAACTAAGCAACAAATATTTGGAGCTATGTGGCACCTTCCACTCACATTCCAGGATCGGCTGTTTTGGAAAGTTCTTCTGTCAGCCGTCCTTTTCTCCTCCCCCTCTGGCTCTCAGTCCTCCTCCCTCTTTCTCTCCCCCTCTGCGTCTCCCCCTCCTCCCTGTCCAGCCTCCCTGTAGATAAATGGGCTCTTTGTCTGCTGCTAGAATGAACTTGAGAACAGTAGTAGGAGCAGTGGTTCAGAAACACTCTAGCTGAGCTCTGGTGGAGGAATACTACTGTCTCTATCATGAATGTCAGGCTGGTACTGGGGATAAACATTTATTAACCCGTGGATGAGAAATATTAAACAAACAACAATCCACAGCATGAGGCAAGTTCAAAGCTGTAAACACGCTGTTACAGCTTTTGAACAATAGTTCTGACATGTATGTAATCTTAGTTTGTTGTTTACACTTAACTTTTGCTGCAGTTCTGCCATGTGTGAGATCCACACATGCATGTAAAAAAAAAAGGGTAAAGCGATGATTTTCATGCTCCCCATTCAGACTTACAGGCACATGCTGCCAGGCCATGTCCCACTTTGCTTGCACAGAACTATACTCAGTAAATTTGAATTTGAAGTTATACTTCAAACTTATATGTTAAGCTAGTGAAGTATATCTATCACACACACACACACACACACACACACACACACACACACACATATATATATATATATATATATATATATATATATATATAAAAAGTGTTTTAGAATGGAACATGCTAGCAGCATGTTAGCCCAAAGTTTGTATATTTTACTGTTCTATTTAATGTTGTGTTCACACCACACACAAATAACATAATTAATTTGATTAATCTAATTAATCCCCATAAATAACTTGTTTTTAGTATCTTTTGTGAGTGATGGGGTTTTTCTTGGTTTAAGTCTGTAGTTATTCATCCAGGTTGATCATGGCTTCATTACAATGTGAAGCCAGTTAAGCTAATTGGAGTTGTGCTAACTTTCTAGCACAACCAATAGCTGGAATCAAGTAGCAGACTAAAGTCTTCGCAATCTACCCCATAATTCGACCTCCTCCCTGACTTTCCTCAATGTGAGATCCCTTTTACTACTTTAATCATTTTTCTAATATTGTAAAGATGAATAAAACTCCACTGTTCTATCACAGATTGATTGATTGACTGAAGACAATGTTTTCAATAGAAAAGAGCCTTCACTGTGTTGCTAACTCACGCCAATAGCATAACCTAACAATAATTTGCGCCTCCTTTCATCTTTACATTGATCTTAAACAAAATTCACATATGATTTCTTGTGCTTTGACATGAACAAGGCATGTTGTCATTTCAAAGCATGATTTTTACGGCCCTTTAGCACCTAGTCTGTAACACACACAAAGTTTCAGTGGAAAGGTGTGATGACTGCTGGACTAGCTGAGCTGTTAAAGGTTTGTTCTGTGTAAACTATCATATCTTCGTTGTTTTCGCAGTAACCCTGGATTGATTTATTATGTTGAGAACCAGATGTCACTTCACTGTTTCACTCAATTAATCAGACTGGTACTTCATTGGAGTAACATGTCTGCAGACCCAGAGGCTGCAAATTTGGAACCTTATCCCCAGGACAGGGGAAAAAACCCCACCACAAATGGCAAAGCAAAACTCCAGTTGTTTTGAATTTGAGTCCTTATGGCTCATTTCTGGCAAACACTTGGTTAGATTATAAGTTTTACATACGCTTCAAATGAGGTAGATCAAAAGTTCGACTAGCATTTCCAATAAGTGACATGACAGACTTAATCCATGTTTATTCAGCCAATGTTTTTATAGTCACCTGATTTGTAACAAACAGATAAAAAGTAGCCTAACCCTAACCCCAATAAGGGTGCCAAGGTTGAGTTCCATAAATTGCAGCTCTCACACTGCAACCTGCAGCTCTGGAGACAAGTTATACAGAACTCAAGCAAACAAGGCAGCATGCTGGTCACCTTTAGTTGAACTGAACACAACTGTCAGTCACTGGGGATCAGTGTGAACTACATCGATCAGTGTGCAGCAGGAGAGCCCCATTTATAACCTTCAATTTCTGGAAAGGATCTGAAGAAAGATAACTATTCTGTGTGTGTGTGTGTGTGTGTGTGTGTGTGTGTGTGTGTGTGTGTGTGTGTGTGTGTGTGTGTGTGTGTGTGTGTGTGTGTGTGTGTGTGTGTTTAAGGTGGCTGCAATCAGTGGCTAACTCTGTGGAATGTTCTTCCGTTCCCTCCGCCAATTATTAATCTGTATTTACTCAGTGGAGCCCTGTCCGTGAGAAATCACCTCTCTGTTTAAGAGTGTGTGTGTGTGTGTGTGTGTGTGTGTGTGTGTGTGTGTGTGTGTGTGTGTGTGTGTGTGTGTGTGTGTGAGTGTGTGTGTGTGTGTGTGTGTGTGTGTGTGTGTGTGTGTGTGTGTGTGTGTGTGTGTGTGTGTGTGTGTGTGCAGTCAGACTGGTTTGTCAGAGAGGAACAGAAACGTCTCAGTCGAAACTCTGCCGCTCATAAACACTCGGAGTGATTGAGTGTTCAGCTGGAATCTGCCCTGAGCTTCTCGTCCTGCCTGTATCTCTAGAGGTGAAGGGCCATGGCTCTTATCACACACTCTGACTGTGTGTGTGAGTGTGTGTCTGACCTGGTGTGTGTGTTTGATAAAACACAGAGCGGCTCTGTGGCTGTGTGTTTTGGCTCCATCAGAACATTAGTGAGGAGCTGAGGGTCAGGTGGTCACACATGGTGTGTGTGTTTGAATCAGGCCTGATGAACGAGCTCTGTGGGAACCTCAGTGAACTCCTGGAGTTCCCACTGGGGTCTGTGGAACTCTCCACACACTCTTGAAGATGCTGTGTGTGTGCATGCAAGTGTGCAGGAATGAACTGGCTACAGAATGAGATGGTGATGGGAAAGGCCATCAGTCAGTCTGAAGTCTTTAACCTGTGACACCCTGAAGTTTGTGTGCAGCTCTGACACATCTTAACTAGTCATTTATAAACAGATTTACACATATGAGGAGTTTTGTTTTGTTTTGTTTTTTTGCTGCAGAGCCAACAAAGTGTTGAAAACAGCAATGGGAAGATGAAATAGAACCAAAAAAAAATGAAGCATAAAGATTGAGAAACAATATAATGCCATGTACAACTTTGTGCAGGGTAACGAAAAGCTGCGCTAGAATTTGCTAAATGTTAGTGAGCACAAATAAACATCCACTGGGGTCACATCACAAAAGCAGCAGTCTGGCTCTGCAGCTTGTCACTGGGTGGATCACAAACATTTAAAACTAGGGATGGGTAACATTTCAGTTTTAAGCAATGCTGGTTCTTATTGATTCCTGATTCCATTAATTTTATTCATTTGATTAGTTTATTTGAATAAATGGAAGAGAAAAAAACACTTTAAGTCTTAAAATAACATCAACATACATAATGTTCTTAGTGTGCCCAAACTCAGGTGAACTCTTCAGCATAAATCTGTCCATTCAGCAAAGATCTTTCTCCTCATTCATGTCGCCCTTCATCCCTAAGATGAACAGAGTCGTATGAGCCTGGGGTGGAGGGCAGCTCTCTGAACTCATATCTAATAGAAATATATCTATTCTATATCTTTTTTTTTGCTGGAGCACCCTGCAGAAACGCGTCTGCAGAGCAGATCGTACCAAACAGGAAATCAGACACAAAAACAATCGGAGTATCTGGTCATTTCAAAATAAAGCCCCATGTTCTGGCTCCCGATCGTAAATCTCATCCTTGTTTAACAAAACTACATCTCTAGCACATGGCCAGAAGTCATCAGCAGGTCAGATCCAGAGGAAATCCAAGCTTTTTGGACGAGGAAGTGTTGGGTGTATTCGCATCTGGCTTGTTTGGGGCAGTTGTTCCAAAACAGTGTGTAGACCTCCGAAACCACGCTTCATTTGGGTATATGTGAACACAGCAATCGCTCTCGGATGCAGGACAAAACAAAAATAGGTGGTCTCAGCTCGCTTCCATTCGAGCCCTGTAGCGGTTCTTGTGCAGTGAGAACACAAATGCCCCAGCAACCTGCAAAACTGACTTATAACTGTGGCTCACACTGTAGTGATGTGAGCAGTATTAGTCAAACCAGTAGAAGAAGAAGGAGTAGAGGAATCAACTACAGCAGCAGCAGAAGAGAAGACCGAAGAACTGAAGAAAATGAGTCGTGGGCTCACATGGAGTGCTAAAGAAATAAAGTGCCTTATCAAAGTGTCTTAACGCAGTCAGGACTCTTAAAAACTACATATGTTGATCATATAGCGCACACTGGTACATGAGCCATAAGCGATATAACGCTTATTAGCCACTCACGTTGCTGATGCTCAATGAAGATAAAGAAACTCCCCACCTTCTGGGTGTGATTTCTGACCAATGAGAGAAAAAAATCTACTTTATGTGGCATTGGTTTACAATTTTGTATCACAACAGACTTTTGCCTTGTGAACACAAACAAACCAAGAGGCAACTATTGTACTTGTATCATTTTTGCCCCTGAATTGAAACAAAGTAAACAAGCCACAGGTGTGAATACACCCTTAATCTTGGCGGTGAAAAACATCATAATTCTATACCACACAACATATTTTTTTAACAAGGACACTAATAGAAAGGAGAAGGTATAGACTTAAGGTGCTGAGGTTTAGAGAGGGCAAGGTGAGTTAAACATACTATCCTAATTACCATGAAAGTATGTTGGGTGGGATTCCTGCAAGAACATGTAGTTCTCCTGTGATCTTATGGTCTCGGGTATCCAGCTGCTTTGGGCACTGCCCTGTGCTGCGCAGTGCTCCAGAGACGCATCCAGTGTGAATTGGCACGCGCCCCAAAATCGCAGCGCTCATGCTTTATGTGTGCATACGGGATAAGTGTTAATAATCTCTTAATCCGCGTTTCCACCAAGCAGACGGGTTCGGTTCATCTCAGTGCGGCGCGCATTTTGTGGCGTTTCCACTGACTTATCCTGGGACAGATCCCCAAAAACCGGGACGGGCTGGCTTCCGAGGTCCCGTATGGGTGACAGACTGAACGGATCCACTCTCGGAAGGTGGAGCAACACACTGCAGACCGTTGATTGGTCAAAGGAATCGTCACTTACCCCGACAGCGACTGCATTTCTCATGGCGGCACACAGACTTCTCTGAAACAAAGCTTGATTTCACTTTGTATTAAAGAGCTACATGTCAATCACAGAGAGGACGAAATGCTGCATTTCTTCCATCTGTGCTCTTTGTTTACTGTGTCGCGTTTTTCTTCTTTGTTGGATTTAATAGCAGGGTAAACTGTGTCGCACTGCTACGGCGTCACGCTATTGTTTAACAGCTGGGGCTTGCGGCATCCGGCTTACACGCTGCTACCATGAGCACAGTTTGCTGTGGAAACGCAAACGGGATCAGGCTTAACTGTACCAAACCGTACTGCACCGACCCGGACTGCTTGGTGGAAACTCGGCTTAAGTCCTGGTTCTGGGCAGTGAAGTGATGGTGACCCTAGAGGACAAGAAGCTCCTGTGGTGCATGATTAGTATTGGAACTTACTAAATACAAAAAACATGAATGCTACTAGTTTGTCCATTGTGGGCCACTGTAGAAATATGACTGTACAAGATGTTGGCCCCCATGGAAGTGGACCTGCATCGTTCTAAGTGAACAAAAACAAAATTATTATAATATTCAGGTGATTATTCACTAATTTAAACAAACTCATGATTATATTTGGTATGTTTCTTCAGAGTATGCTCTGATTTATGATAATTTACACACTGTACCTTAACTTCTCGTCTAAGCTCAGTCTGTTGGTACTCAGCAGCAAGTTAGCTGGAGTCAGCAATTCCAAAATGGTGACTTCGATCTCTTGGCGTCATAACGCCTCTTCTCAGAGAGTACCTACCGGTTCACACAGTGCTGGTAATCAGTCATCATGAGCATGCAGATTAAGACAGCTCTGTTTCCACTCAGAATACATAACCTGTCTGTTTTGCAGACAGCAGACGCACACACACACACACACACACACACACACACACACACACACACACACACACACACACAAACACACACACACACACACACACACAGTAGGTGATATGAGGCCAACATGCAGCCTGTCTGACCCCGTCTCTGTTCCTCCGTCCTCCTTCTATCAGGTGTCTTCGTGTTTTATCGGTTTAATAAATAATGAGCTGAAGTCTCTGTTTCTCTCTGAATTCAGGTCAGCAAACACGTAAAGCATCAGTTTCAGATCCCTCTGATACACTCACTGCTCTGCTCTCTGCTCCCTGCACGCAATGATAGCTGAGCACACTGTAAACACCCTGTCAGCCTCACTGGCTCTGTGCGGTCTGAAAACATTTTGAATAAAAATGTAGTTTGTCTGATGTGCACAGCGACGGTCGTTCAGATTACCTGAGCAGACAGAGTGACATATTAACAATCACAAGAATCCTTCATTGTGCCTCCTTCACATCAGAAAAATGTCCATAAGTGACTGAAAACAGCTTGGAGGGTCACAATCTGATCACAGCTCTGAGATTTTCACTTTTCACCATGAGAGACAACATGACAGCTCCTCAAAAGAGAAGCTAAAACACTTCAGGCTGGTTGTCTACTGAACAGGTCATAAACCCTGCTCCCTCCGTGTCAACAAATGGGACATGGGTCAAACTCTGAAGTCCAAATTCAGGTCAAAGAAATGTTTGTCAAACAAGATTTCTATCAATATATTTATTTCTAATTTTGTGCTTATTAATGTCATGGTATTCAAGGTTCTTCAGAGTTTACTTTTAATTAGTCACTTTGTGGCAGTGTCACCAAAAATGGAAAAAAAATATTGAATGAGAGAAGTATTACAGTGAATGAAATTAATGAAATGACGGGTAGGTTTTCAGTATGATGAAAAATAAATTCCTGGAAGAATATGTAAAGATAGGAGGGGTTCCTGTTGTCATTTTGTCTGAGTAGGTTTTTGTTTAAAAAATAAAAATATTACACAAGATTATAAAAAGAGGACATGGCTTCAAGAAGGGGCCGTGAGGAGAATTGTGAGGGGGGAAAAAAGGACAATGGAACAGGCGTGCCTGTAGTAAGCGCCTGAAAAACAAGGAAAAGTAACAAGCTGACTGGTTAAAGATGAAATAAACTTTTTTGTTGTTTTGTAGGATAAATGAACCGGAGGGTGCCGATCCAACATCCCATCAGATCCCGTTGGATTTTCTCTTCCTGGGACCAGGAGTGTGCGCCATGAGCGGAAAGTCCTTGCTCTGGTTTTAAGTTTCCCGAGGAGAGGTGAGATTGTCGTTCTTTTGGCACTTTTCCTGGTATACCAGTGTTTTTTGATGAGTGCTTGAGTGTTTTTAATGCTGATTTGAGAATGTTACAACTTGATGCTTGAAACAGAGGGGATCTGATGTCATGATTGACAGCTGTGTCAGGAATGATGAGAGGAAACACAACAAAAATTTACACAAGAGTCACTGAACTTTCCATAAGCACGAGTCTCTAACTGGGTAGAGGTATTTTGGCTTCACTTTTGCACAGTGGCAGAGGGTGAAGGCCTGTTGTCCATCTTTAGGCTGAGTTAATGGTGAACACGTTATGTTGCCTCTTCTGAGCTTGCAGCTGGTTTTGAAAAGAAACGTTTCATTCAGGTTTGTCAGGACTTCTCGCCTGTAAGAGGACAAACAGGTGAGAGAAACCCACCTGATTGAAAAATTTACTTTAATGACATAATGAAGTTTGTTCTGTCAGAAAGTCGAGTGTGAGTGACGAGAATCAAACTGTCAGTGGGAGGAAGTCAGTTAGGTGTAATGGTCGTAAATGAGCAGGTTAACTGGCACTAATTACCCATTCTGTGTGTGTGTGTGTGTGTGTGTGTGTGTGTGTGTGTGTGTGTGTGTGTGTGTGTGTGTGTGTGTGTGTGTGTGTGTGTGTGTGTGTGTGTGTGTGTATGTCAGAATATGGCAGGTGGGGGGTTCCTGTGATAACACAGCTGTGTGTCAGCTCCCCTCCATCTGACAAACTTTCAGACTGAATTTGAGCAGACGTGAGCAGAAACTCAGCTGAATATCTGCTCATGTCATCATCAGTGTTTTCTGTGTTTTCAGTTCATGAGGGGGGAGGAATAAAGGACAGATGGAGAGTTACACAGACGTCACTCACACTCTTTGACTGAGCTCATCACAAACACACCGTCTGTCTCTCTGTCTTCTGGTTAGCTGTGGGCGTGTTACGTCACAGAGGAGGAGGTTTCCATTGTTTGCTTTGACGTGAGCCACCCTCACTGTTTGTGTGTGTGTGTCTGTGTGTGTGTGCTTTTGTGTGTGACATGGTTTCGTGACAGGACGTTTGTGTGTAAGTGTGTGGTTTTGTTGCAGCAGAGAAGTGAAACCAGTGTGCCCTTAGAGACAGCAGCATCTTCTCTCTGGGCCTGAAACTCAGAGGTTGGTGGAGCTGCGAGTCCCGGATACATTTTTGAAACACTCAGACATATTCTCAGTCTCACTCTGTGGCTGTAGGCGGATTATAGAGCTTGGATAAAACATGTCCAAACATTACAACAAGCAAATACTGAACATATCTTTATTCTGCAAGAAAACCCTGAACACAATGATTGTTTTTAAATTTCGTCTTTCAAATGATATAATAAAGACGAAGCTTGTTCAGTCTGCTTTTAAAAACATTCACAGCAACAAGCTCACTCAAACAAAAATCCTCCTGCGGCAGAGTCCAGGCTGCTGGAGCAGGGGACCTAAAACTCAGTTTCCTTATTAAGCAAAGCACACAAGCATGAAAAAAACTCATGCAGGGACAGGATTAAATGTTAGAGTAGAAGGCTTTTCACAAGAAAGTGTCTCAAACAGGTAGGGGTTTGGTGTCTTACTTAAAGTGATACTCCGGGATGGAACAAGTTGGGTCCTATCACAAAGTTTAGGGCAGAAATTACCCCTACAGCAGTGTTTTTGTGCAGCAGAAGCCCAGGGCGCTCGCACCAAACAACCCCTCCCTGCTCCTCTGCCGGTTTCCTCTGCACTCAGATGGGGCCAATTTTTACTTGACCCAAAACACAAATAAACGGACTCCCACCGAAAAAGTCTGATATCGGTCTGAGAATTTTCAGCGCGTTACTTTCACACAAAAACACCGCTAAATAAGGCTCTAGTTCTCATCGTGTCGTAAAACGACGCTACCGCCGCTGCAGTGCCACGGCTGGCTACAAGGAGCTTGCCGCTTAGTGTATCAGTCCGCGCGCGCGGCGTGCTAGATATAAACAAACGCAGGTAGTCTGTCAGGACGAAGAGACACGATGAGAACTAGAGCCTTATTTAGCGGTGGTTTTGCGCAAAAGTAACGCGCTGAAAATTCTCTAAATAAAACGTGAATGCAGACCGATATCAGATTTATTTGGTGGGAGTCCGTTTATTTGTGTTTTTGGTCAAGTAAAAATTGGCCCTGTCTGAGTGCAGAGGAAACCGGCTGACGAGCAGGGAGGGGGTGTTTGGTGCGAGCGCCCTGGGCTTCTGCTGCACAAAATCACTGCTGTAGGGGTAATTTCTGCCCTAAACCTTGTGATAGGACCCAACTTGTTCCATCCCAGAGTATCACTTTAAGGGTATATTGAAAGGAAAGTGGCAGATCCACCATCCTTTGGCCTGTGCCAAGACTTCAACCAGTTCCCAAGTCAGGTACCTATAGACCAGGGGGTCACCAATCTTTCTGAGAGCGAGGGCTACCTCATGGGAAATGAGTGGCACGAAGGACTACTTGTTTGAAATAGACGTCCTGAACAACATTACACAGTTCACTTTTCAATAACACTAATCATAGTAGAAGTGGTAATACTATGTGAAGAGACTGCTCACAGGTCAATGTTAATTATTTCACAGTTATTTTTAATGAATTACCCAACAACGATTAAGGAAGTAGCTCCATTGTGACCAGTGCTGTTATTAGGAACATGTCTCGCGGGCACCTTAAGTAGTTCTTGCGGGCGACCAGGTGCCCACAGGCACAGCGATGGTGACCCCTGCTATAGACTGATGCTGGACTCTCACCAGATCCAACTCTGCTCAGTTGTAGTTTGGCTACATGTTCACCTACCAGAGGATTTCTTGCAGTAGCAACAAAATCAAGTTGATTCCAGTCTCATCCATGTTGTCTTTATTGTCCTCTGAAAACCTTTGACCTGTAGACTCCAGGTCTGACTCCATTTATTATGACAGTTTGTTTTGTTTTGTTTTTTTTGGAAAATTTACCAAATGTTTACAGGTAGGTTCTGTAGGATTTACCTTAAAATTAAAGTTTCAACTTTTACAGACATAATCAAGCTTAATTGTTAATTCTGGGCCTCGAAACATGTATGTTAGTGTCTTTGTCTGCCTCAATCCCCTCCTCTGTCCTCTGCCTCTAAGACCCAGTTTACACGTCAATGTTTCATCTGAAAACGCTAAAACGTTGTGAAAACGCTGTGAAAACGCAGTGAAAAAAATCTGCGTTTACAAGCTACGCTGAGGAACTGAAAACACTGTGGTAAGCATGCCAGGTCTTCAGGTGGTGCTATTAATGCCTTGTCCAGAAGCAGCTTCTGGGAGATCTCCGAAGTAGAGTTGAGCCGATCACCTGGTGTAAAAGTGGAGCAAAAATGCACAATTTTTATGAAGACAGTCAGCAGATACAGCAGATTGAGCAGCACAAGCACAACACGGTGGTTCGCGACGATCGTAACATCAGTACAGTTGTCCTGTTGTATGCGCTCACGCAAAGCGGAGTGTGACGTCAGCGGTTCAACTGAAAACGCCGGCTTACTGTTTACATGGCAACGATGTCGGTAGCGTTTCAGAAAAATCCCACTCTCGAGGCCGTTTTCGAACGTTTGCGTTGTAGGTCGACTGAAACACTGTTTCTGTGTAGACGCAAGGCTGAAACGCAACAAAACTTTTGCATTTCACCCTAAAACTGTTGTCCTGTAAACGGCCCCTTAGTTGATGTTTTGGTTTGGTTCTCTTTGGGCAGAGAGTAAGTGCGGCTGCATCAGCCAATCACAGTGCACCCAGCGCACAAGTGACTTTGCGTGTTGATTAGCGAGTGGAAGAAGCTGTCCCTAGCAGCTATGATAGTGGACGTAGCATAGAGCAAGAAAAACAAGTGAAACAAATGGCAAACATAAAACTTTTTATGAGATAAGAGGGAAGATTGGCTTGTTTTTCATTCGCTTTCGGCGCTTGGAGAGCAAGAGAGGGATGAAGAGTGATGTGAGTTGGCTATTGGCTGAGCAGGTATGTGTCAGATACCTGTGATTAGCTTGGGCTAACTCACCAATTCAGGTGCATGGCTCTGAGTCTCTCTCACATAGAAACATGATGCTACAGGTGGTTACTGGGCTGGTGAATGTTCACTAGTTATGGTTGGAGGCTGTGGGTGAACACTCCCAATGGCTTTGAGCCAGGGAGGAGGAGCCTAGTTTCAATGTTGAGTTTACTGACAAGTTACGAAAATTCCTGCAGACCCTGCATTTAGATTTTGTTTCAATGTCTGACTCCCTGCTGGATCAGTTCTGTGCTAAATGACGTGTCAGTGCTCCAGCCTTAGGAAAAAATACAAGTCTTGTGCATCTGCTGTGGAGGACTTAAACCAGCTGGATCAGAAACGGAGCTGGAATAGAGAGGATCCAGAGGAAGTCAACACATCGATCAGAATTAAAACCAGCTCCTGTGCAAAACAGAGTGGAGATGGATCATAGAGAGAGAAAACAGCTGTATCAGAAAATGTAGCAGACAATGGTACAACTCAAGAGCTGATGTCTCATCCCACTTTTTAACTCTTGATCCGTCCTTCAGCATCCAGAGGAAGAAACATTTGTGATTAAGAATCAAAAGCATGTTCCTAATTATAACAGGAAATGAAAAAACAAACAAACAGAAGGTGGTTAACAGGCAAAATAAAAGCATCATAAATAACAATGATGACACTCTCTTCACTAAAGTTTGTATAGAAAATGAGTTTCTTACTTCTTTAGAAAGAATTTTCAAAGTATTGCATCATGAACCCAGCATTGGTAGCCCTATTGATGTGTTTTGAGTGTATCATTTCATCCCTGACATCTAGACTTTTGAGATCATCAACATGAGAGGAATGCAGAGATTATCTAACAGCTGCATGACTCTGTGCAACCATCAACCAATAACACACTCTGTGGTGTTGGGCTTCTGCAGCAGGTGAGTGATGTGACCTGAGGACACACTGTGGAGCACGTTCTCTGCAGAGTGTACGACTCAGAGTGATTTCTCAGCTCCGTGCCAACTTCTCCTCCTCCAGCCCGAGGTGGAGGTTTTATAGAGAACAAACAGGAGCAGGAGTGACGGGCCGCTGACGGACAGATTGATGAGTGTGTTTGTGGAGGTGTTTCAGGAGCTGTTCAGGTGTAGCATTAGCACATATTAACCTCACAGCAGGTTATTACACAGCTGGGGCGCACAAACATGCTGAGTGTGATGTTTGCACGAGGTACAGGGAACAATGAGCCAAACACTCTCTGAGGCTCCGTGCACCTGGACGCTGTGTTTATCTTCCCGCTCTGCTCTGCAGGACACTTCCTGAACCTCTCTCCAAACTTCCTGTCTGAGAAGTCGGAGGTTATCAGCAAGTCCCGCCCCGTTCAGACCTCACAGGCCCCTGCAGCTGTTTCCTCTGATGATGGGGAATCTGACTAACACACGTACACACTCTCACGTGCACACACACACACACACGTACACACTCTCACGTGCACACACACGTGCTGGTGGTTTCAGGAAGGCCGAAGCAAGTGTAAAACTTCTGGAAGGCCAGTTTCCTGTTTCTGACTCTTTAGGAGGAGAGAGGAAACCCAGTCTGAGCTGATGTGACTTTATGTTACATTACGTATATTTTACATCTCTATCTGCCTCTGTATTCTTTTTGAATGTGATTTGACACACAAACACACACACACACACACACACACACTTGAAGAGTGTATAGACAAATCATGGGTTACGACAAGCCCTGAACCAGGCCACACCCTGATCATTTGGGGACGCAAGTCAGGCCCTAAAATCTGTCTTTGAACTATCTGTCTTTAAATGCTATTTTCTAGTGTTTGACCACTTTCCTGCTTTCAGACTCAGCCTTTGCTTACCGTCTTGGAAACTTCTGCCCGTTCCCTTTGGACCACCTGTGCACCAGATTTGCTCTTTTGAACAAATGGACTTTGAATTTGTGTGAGTCTCTCCTTTGGGTTCATTCCTGTGGTTCAGTGAGACATACTGAGACAGCATTTATTGCAAAACTTTACTGAAAATGGCATGGTTCAGAAATATAAACAACAATTAAACTTAAATTCCAACTACAATCAAGCAAATAAAAATGTGTTGTCAGTTTACTGCTGGTTTTAATTACAATCTGACCCCTAATGACCCCTAAAGCAATTTCAACATATCATCAGCCTCATGGCATAATTGCTCATCTGGTGCAAGAAAAGGTGTCTTTTTTTTTCTTTTCTTATTTATTCATGTTGGATTATGTAGCCATAGCTAACCACAATTAATTACTTCAAAAATATAGTTCAACTTTCAACAACATTCAATAATCAGTGCTTAATATTCACAAAGAGCTGTACCTTTGACTGGGCAAGCTTGGGATCCTAATATCCTCTGAACTGCCGAGTTAGAATAACAATTAACCACCCATACAGTGTGTGGGGATAGTGAAATTAGCGACCCAGACAGGTGATGTTTTTTGAACCAGGCTGTGAATAGGTTAATTTCTGCTTTGAAAACAGCTTTTTTGGCTTGGTGTGTATGTGTACTACTCGAGTCAGCCTCAAGTGGACACTTGAGAAACAGCAGATTTTAGCACTTCAGCATTGTCTCATATTCTTAGACTGGAGGTTGCAGCTTGACAAAAAGGACAAGGGTCAGATTAAGTGCCTATGTGTTCCCTGAATATTTGAGTCTTCATGTCACCATTTAAGAACAACAGAGGAGAAGAGTCTGGCTAGTGATTTGGAGCCTTGCTGGGCTGGGAGCACCAAGCGTCTTTCACAAGCAGACTGAGTGGGCGAGAAGGAGTGCAGATCTGGATGAAGGACCCCCAGTAAGCAGGAGCCGTTCTTGTCAGTGTTTTGTAAGCCAGAAGAAGAGCTTTGACTTTGATTGGAGCTGCTACTGGAAGCCAGTGAAGAGAGATTAACAGCAGGGTGACGTGCTGTTTTGGGCTGGTTGATTGATTACCTCACCTCCAAGCAGAGAGCAGGGACTAATCAGTGGAATCAGCTGGTGGAGTTTTTTGGTTGGAAAGAAAAACTGCAGCCTCTTGGCCCTCCATGGCACGAGTTTGATATCCCTGCTGTATAGTAATGGTAAAATACTGGTGGCAGGGTTGCAAGTATTTTGCTTGTATTTCACGTTCATATACTTTAATCCAATATACAGTATTATAATGTAAAAATTCATCACATTTCATGCACTGTAAAATGGCTGGAAATTACAGGGCATTTCTGCTGCCAGTATTTTACTGTTCAAATGCGGTGAAATTTTTTTCAAAGTGTAGCCTCATAGCATTACTGCCTAAGTCATATTTCCTAGTTTTCAGAAGAGAAGTAGTATTTACATTATTATGTTTTTATTCTCTATACTAGTATTGTTAATAATATAGAGAATTTGTGCCAGAAATCTGGTGTTGGGTGTCATGACTGATAGAAAAAGTAATTTTTATTGTGAAGTCGTTAAGCAACCATGAATGTGGAGGGAATGCAGTGGATTTAAGACCCTGTAATATGTTGTGCAGGCAAAACAGGCTGTCTGTGCTCCAATCATACTACTGCCCACAATAGTAGAATTTCAAAGTTGACTGAAAAAAAAAAAAAAAAAAACGTATTTAATCTTTTCCTCCATTTTAAAATTAGCCAACACACTGTTAAAATCATCAGTCACATGGTCTGCACCATGAGAAGCATGGACAGCCTGTTCATGCAATGTGGAGCACAGACAGCCAGCACGTGCCATGTGGAGCACAGACAGCCAGACCATGCAGTTCACAGTGCTTCAGGAAACACAGCTACATGTGCAGATAGGTAGGCAAATTTTACTGCAAACAAGCCAAATTAAGCACCTGAGGCTCCAAATGAGACTCACACTCACCTGTGTGTATGTTCACTAACTACTGTGCATCCTTCTTTTTTTTTTTTTTACAAAAGTTACATCATGAAGATTGATGCATTCTGCCTTTTTGAAAAGATTTATGAACAGATACTCCTGTCTGTTTGTATGCTGGTCTGTCAGTGCTTGTTTGCAGGGACACTGCAAAAAACTCAAATCCAAGCATGTGCTATTATTTTTAGTATTTTAAGAAAAAATGTACTTGTCTTGATTTTTAGAATAAGTTTTTTAGAATAGAAAAAACATTGCTGCTCATCAGTGTCCCTGTTTTAGAGGTTGTCGGTAGAAAAGTTTAGAGTTAGTATTCCTCATTCTGGGCTGGGCCAGTAAATTACAGCATGATAACCAATTAATAACAACGAAATCTTTTTCTTTTCCTTGTTTTCAGTGCCAAAAAATTACTCTCAGAAAATGTTTACATTTAATGAGCAAAACAAAACACTTGAACACTTTAAACTTATTGTGACTTGTGAGTGACTTTGTGTCTCTGTGTGTCAGGGGTGTGGTCAGTTTTAACTTCATGACAGGAACTATTCTCCGTGTGGGTTTTTTTTTAATCAACATCTGCTCCTCGTTGGCTCTGTCTCCTCCTCTTGGTGGTCCTCCCTACTCTGCTGGACTCTGAGATGAAGACAGAGAAGAATATTTTTACAGAGTGAGAGCAGTTTTCTTTATATGCAGAGATAAAATCAGTCCATCCTGCAGCTCTCTGTTCACACTCTCCTACTCCTCCTCTCCCTGTGTTTACTCCTCTCCTCATCCCCTCGGTGTCTGTGTCCTCCTCCCTGCAGGCTGCAGATGTTTCAGTCCAGATGTTTTGTGTCAGATGTTTAACAGTGAGAAAGGCGTCTCCTCAGTGCAGGAGGACAAAGAAAAGAGATGATGCGAGTGTGTATTTAATGACACAGAGACTGTCAGCCTTATTCTTGTTGATAAGACTCTTGTCACATAAACAGAAATGCAGCTTCGACAGTGTTTAGTTAGAGAACAGTCAGTACCCAGGGGTCAGCCTCTGCAGGCAGTTCTGCACAGCATCATGAATGCATTTAAAACATTTATTTCAAAACAAACATTTAACAACTAGTTTCATTTTGACAGCTTTTGAGATGCTTGTTGTTCACAGTCTCAGGTGTGCACACAGTCTGTGTGACTCTCTGCTGGCTCTCATGCACTCACTCTGCAGAACAAAGAGGAAGTCTTCCCTCTTCAAATCTGTTTAAAGTGCCGCTCATATCTCTGCAGCTTCCTGTTTCTCTGCAGGCTGCAGAAACTTCTGTCTTTCTCTCTGCTGCTCTTTCTTGTAGATTAATAACAAAGTGAGATGTAATAACTCTGTCTCGTTGCTGTGAAGAGAAGGAACCATCAGCTTTAAACTGTTAAGCCAGGAGAGAGATAGGAAGAGTGTGTGTGAAAACAAGTCCATAAAAATGTTTTGTAGTTCACCTGCTTGTTCTAACAGAGGGAACATACCAACACTGGAACATGCAAAAAAATGCCCTGGCATGCTCACAGCTCACACCTTGGTTCAAATATTTATACCAAATATACCTGAGTGTGTGCTGGGTTCATCCTGAAACACCACAGTGTGATTGTTTTGAAGCGCGACATCATTTTCGTAAGGCAGAAAGAGTTAAGTTTTGACTGATAACTTCCTCCACACTGCTCATGCACAGAGAGTTTGGATGCAGGGGCTGGGGGAAAAACAGCCTGAGAACACACATAACTTGCCTAAACACTGGAAACAGTTCACTCACACATCAGTCAAACAGCCTCTCAACCTGAAGACCTGACGCTCTGCAGCTTTCAAGAGGAGACTCACCTCTGCTCCTCTCCCTGCTGATAGTAGAGATTTCACCTCCACAGATTCATCAAGCCTCCCCCTCCTCTTCACTTTGACCTCACCACTGTATCCCTCCTTACACCCTCTGTGGTTTATCCCCACTGCCCTCTCAACCTCGTCACTTATCCAGGTGATGACATTTGTTTCAAATGTTGGAGCGGCAGCTCTGTGATGTCCAGGTGCCTAATCCTTCTCTTGTATCCCCCTAGCCTCTGTTAGCCCTGAGACATGCAGGCTGGGGACTGAAACAAGCCGGGGCGAGGGGAGAGACAAACAGCTGCTGCTCTTGGTGACGGTCCAACCCCCCCCTACACTACCTCCATTTCTAAAGACACACAGACCGTCTAAATATTTCTCTCACAGATAACAATAGTCGGCACTCTGGTTCAGCTCTGGTGTGGCTCTTTCTCTCAATTTATACATCTTCTGAGTCTCAATTTCACTGTATCTAAAAAGCTTCATGTCTGCTGAGATTGAATTATGAAACCAACTAGCTGCCACTGAAATTATTGTTGATGCAGCATAAACTCTGGGTTTATTCCATCCCCCAGAAGAGCGTCCATTGCTCTGTTTAGTCAGTATGAGGCTAAAAAAGACTGAATTTTGTGTTTTGTTTTTTTAGATTTTAAAGGTAAAGTCTGTAGGATTTCCCTAAAAAAATAAAATCTTCACTGTAACAGGAATAATCTTGCTCAGTCGTCTCCTACAGGCCTCTATTCATGTGTGTCAGTGTCAGTGGCTGCCTCAGCCCCTTCCTCTGTCTGTGTGAGTAAGCATGGTTACATCAGCCAATCACAGCACATCCGGTGCACAAGTGACTTGGTGTGTTGATTGGTGAGTGGAATAAGCCAATCAGAGCAGTTTGGATAGTGGACCTAGCACAGGGGAAGAAAAGCACAGCCAAAGTGAAACAAAATGCCAAACAGATAAAGCTTTTTGTCAAACAAGAGTGCAGCTTGGCTCGACTTTTACTCGCTTTTGGGAACTTGGAGAGCAGCATGGGACGAACAGCGACACAGGTTAGTATGTGTGAAATACCTGTGATTGGCTTGTGCTAACATACCAAGTCAGGTGCACAGCTCTTGAGTATCTCCAGCGTAGAAACACGATATGGGTAGTTGCAATGCTAGTGAATGTGTTCACATAGTCCTGGTCAGAGACTATGGGTGTGCGCTGCTGCTGGCACTGAGCCAAGAAGGAGGAGCCCAGTTTGGATGTTGTGTTGACAAACAAGAAACGAAAATTCCTGCAGACCCTACATTTAAGTTTACTTTAAACAACAACAACAACATGTAAAGCAGTAAAAACTCAGGCTTTGTCATGTCTATTCACAAGAGTAGAAGAAAACTACTTTTACAATGTTTTTTTGTTGAATGGAGGTGAATCCATTATTTCTAATGCATAACAGGAAGTCAGGAAGTCTAAACACTGATTGTCTTTTGTGACGCAGCAATGAGCAGATTTGTGTCTCAGCATAAATGTTTGATCTAGAACAGATTCTTAGCTGCTCTTCTATGGTGCAAGGAAGCTGTCAAAAAGGATGTAATTAATGATTCATATTTTTAATTTCAAAAATTTCTGTGTCAATAAAGTTATTTCACACAAAAATCTGCTGTCATATTTGTCAGTCTGTGAAACTGGGTTTAGGTTACAGTTGTTTTTATACGAGTGCAAAGTCTTATCAATACAGCTCAACTTTCTACGACTACGAATTCGTCCCTTATTAACAGCAAGAAATTATGCTGAAAGAACAATAAATGAGTAAAAACACAAATTCTTAAAATTTCAGGTCTATCTGGAAGATGGTGAGGAAAAAAACTTGAATAAAGATTGTTTTTCTTATGGAGTTTGGTCTGCATATGCATAATGAAACGTCAGGACATGAGAATCTAAACACCAGTATAATTAACAGGAAAGGAATCTAAATATGTATGTAGCCTGAGTGTGACAATGTGCAGTCTTTGTTTGGCATCAGCCTTTGTTGGAATCATTTTCTTTGTTTCAAGAGTTGCTTCACCTTCAGCTCGAGGACGTCTTTGCAGACATGCACACAGGGAAATAGGAGAAAAGTTCCCCGTGTATTTATATGACTCTGAAAGCATCAGTGCTGGTTAACAGGCCTGTAAAGATGGACACACACACACACACACTCACACAAGGGGAGAAACACTCCTCATTCCACTTAGTGGTTTGCTCTGTAAAGTACTGAGTCATGAGTTTGCTGCAGAATTCAATCATCGTTTTCCCCCCGGACTGAGCCTGATTCCCATCACACACACACACACACACACACACACACACACACACACACACACACACAAATGATACATTTTCCCATCAACACATCACTTTTATCCACTGCTGTTTAGCGGCTAATGAATTTACATGCCCTCCAAACTGGTGCTGTGCGTGTCTGTGTGTGTGTGTGTGAGAGAGAGAGAGAGAGAGAGAGAGGGAGAGAGCACCCCCTGTATACCAGTAATAAAATAAAGAGGCAGATTTTATGGCAGCTGGTCCCGTCTCATAAATCCTCTCTCTGCTGAATTTCATCGTTTGAATGTTCAGAGTTTCAAAAGTTAAAAGGATCAGAACGAAGGGTGAGGAAGAGGAGGGGGGATGACTGATGGATGGATGGGAGAAAGGTGAATAAATTTCGAGAGAGAGCTCTAGAAAGTTGACTTTCACTCTAAAATCTCTACAGATCTGGTTTCTGAGAGGGGAGGAGGGCTAAGTCTCAGATTGGGGTGAGGGGCAGAGAGGGAGGGGATCCCTGAGGGAGGTTCATCTGTACGTGTTTGTAATTAAAGACAGTCATACATGTAGTTGCCTCATGTTGTGTATCCATGAACAGACCCCCTCACCCTTTCTGCCTCACTCCCCCTCTGTATGTCAGCAGGGAGGTGTCAGGCTCCCTCTGCCTCCAGGCAAAGCAAAGCCTTTAAACTCTGAGCTCGTGGACCACCCGACCCCACACCAGTCTGCTTTCCAGACCTCGTCTACCCCTCACCCCAACACCCTCCATCCCCTCCATCCTGGTTTCTGTGCGGGGGTCAGAGGTCAGGAGCCGGCAGGTGATTGGATGTTGTTGTGGTAAGGAAACCCTGCACCGCTAAGTGCTGCAAAAACACCAACTGTCTCTGATATATGTGTGTGTGTGTGTGTGTGTGTGTGTGTGTGTGTGTATGTGTGTGTGTGTGTGTGTGTGTGTGTGTGTGTGTGTATTTGTTTAAAGGTCATAAAGGGACAAGGACCAGATTTCTGTCTTGATTTCTGACCCTCTGAACACACACCTGGAGTTAACACGGCCCATGTGTCTGTGTTTTGATGTCTTTTAAAGATTCCAGTGAAATATTTTAAAATATTTTCAGAAATTGAAAATAATTATGTTGGCGCTTCAGCAGACAGATAGCAGAGCATGAACAGAGACTCGGACAATATAGGATCAAGTTTTCTTTCAGCAGAACATGTTGACGTGTGTAGTGTTGTATATATATACTCTAGTCTGTACGACCCTCAAAGCCAAGAGGAGCCAAATCAAGGGCCTGAACCCCTAACCCTAAAGACTCAGAAGTTGCAACAGTAAGAGGCACCAAATTTATATACTGAATAATACAACCCTCAATGAATAAATTTAATTACTCAGAGCTCTGGAGACACACCTGGCATGACAAGACAAACAGCACAGGAGAAAAGGACTCACAGGCTCCTCCTGAAATCACTCCCTATCCACTATGTGGTGCTGAATGAGCATGGTCGTACCCTATATAGTCCACTCAGTGTATCCAACAATGCATTTTGAAAGTAGTGTTTGAGCTGTGCTCACTATGTGAGCAATATATACCATCATGCATTGCAGTTCAAACATAGACATGGCTGATTACATGGTAACATGAAATAACATTACATCCTGTCAAAGAATAAGACTTAGCTCTCTGTTAAACTCTCAGACAAGTTTGTCCCACAACTCTGAGAAACACACAATACAGACGTTTGGTACCGAACCGCCAATTGCAGGTGATGCATTCACTGAATTTTGTAATTATCAAACACAACATAAGTTGTGGCACAAATATATAGTTGGCATTTATTTATCAAAGATAACACGTAATAAATGTATTTATTATATTTGGTTGTTGTAGAAAAATTGTTAGGTATGTTCTGAGTTATCAATGAAAACCATGACATTTTGCAGAGTTCGAAAAAAATTACAACTGCAAATTACTGGCCATCCATGAATGACATCTTGGTTTTGTGGGAGTGAATACAGGAGTGAATACATCACTGTCAGAGGCTGGCAAGTGAGTGAGTAATGTCGGAAATGTTGTTTTAATTTTGCTGAGTGAGCAGACTGTACAGTCAACTACATCTAATTCACTATACAGTGAGAAGGGAGCAGGGAATAAGTGACTGATTTCAGACACAACCACAGACCATTTATACACAAGGTAATGAGGCACAGGTGCAAAAATAAGGCTGAGAACGACAGTCACAAAGGCAGGAAACACATCAGGCCATGCATAAAATAGAATGGAATGGATCAGAATAGAATAGAATAGAATAAAACTTTATTGTCATTGTGACAAGAAAACAAAACTGAAGTCACGGCAGCAATAAAGAAAACAAAAGTAGGAAAGTGTATAGAAAATGCAAAAAGGTCCATAAGAAAATAGATGCTGACAGCTTGTCCATCATTGTCCAGTTCAGCCAGCCTCCACCTCCACAGGGTCCAGGACTGAGCTTCTTCAGTCATGCTCCATCTCTGTCTCCTAGATCCTGTCTGCTCACAGCAGGTGAAGCTCTTCCAATGTGGCGTTGGTGTCTGATTTTAGCTCCGTTAGCCATGTCTGTGAATAGCATGATGCTACTCTGCCCTCTGGTATTCCCTCTGTTGGTTCCCAATAACAATGGATGGAAGGACAGGTCCATGTCGTCACTTCTTAGCTCACACCTGAGAACCAGCACGTCATCCTCACCTCCTTTTCCTCACCTTGTGGGAAGACATCAGGCCTTACACCAGTTAGCATTGACATGCTACAGGCTGCTAACAGCTGAGTTCACATGTAAACAATGCAGCCATGGTTACATGTAGGATCTCCAGACAAACACAGGAGAAAAAGTAGTAAAAATATCACTGAAGCCACAAAAAGTTTGGTGTCCATGACCAACAAATGAGCCATACAAAGTAATGATCCAGTCCAAATACAAAGATTACGAAAAAGAGACGAAAAAATTACAAGAAACGGACAAAGAAGAGAGAGATGCTGCAAAAGGCAGCCATAGTCAACAGGGCGGGGCCTAGGAAGAGAAGAGAAGTCTTCTTACATGAGAGGAGAAAAATTAAAAATCAAAATCAAAGAAACTTTGAGACTGGAGGAATCTATCCACCAACCTTCTGATTAGGAGACCAGCCACTCTACCTTTGAGGGTTTTTTTATTTATTCTTTAGGACCCTGAGAACTAAATAATACTTATTTTTGTCACCATGGGAATCTGACACATACTTGGCCTGGACATCATTCGTTTCTAGTGTTACTGGTACAACTTTACCAAACTGTTGCTGGGTAAATACTCAGACTTTTGAAGAGGTCCTCTAAGCACAAGTTCAGATCCCTGTCTCTCTCCTGTGTTCTCACATTTTGCTGTGTCAGATGTTAGAGGGAAGGGGAGGAGGAGCGCAGAAATAAAAGCTGTAAATATAAAACATGTCGATTAGAAACACAGAAAGGAGCAGTCTGCAGAAAAGATTCACTCTCTCCGGTCTGAGGTCTGAGTGTCAGTGTGAGGGCGGCTGCTACACGTGACATCTGAATGTGTGTGAAGGTTTGAGATGTGACTCAGAGTTTGGTGAATGGGAACACACACACACACACACACACACACACACACACACACACACACACACACACACACACACACACACACACACACACACACACACACACACACACACACATGCAGAGCGAATGTTTTGGGCTGAAGGTTGCAGACTGAGAGGATTCAGGAGTAATTACGGGTCTATTCTCATCACTCTTCATCCCAAGGCTAAAGTGCTCTGCTGGCTCTCCTCCTCCTCTTTAGTTTGATGAAAAGACTCTCAAGTACACACAGTTTCCAATATGGCTTAACTTGAACATACACACACACACACACACACACACACACACACACACACACACACACACACACACACACACACACACACACCACAGCTGTTTATTTTTATGAGCACACAATGCTCCGCTGGCAGTTCCACGGCTCCACTACGTTCAGACTCCCTGTAGTTACTCTGCTGGGATTATGCCAAACACATATGAACACACTACACACACACACACACACACACACACACACACACACACACACACACACACACACACACACACACACACACACACACACACACACACACACACAGCCCTGAAGCTCTGCCTGCTTGATAACCTCGCCAAATGTTTCACTGACTGCAGCTATTTCTCATGTAGCTCCCTGTTTCTCCCACCTTTCCTTCCTCTCCTCCTTTCCTTTCCTTCTCCTCTTTTTCCTCCCCTTTTTCCACTTTCTCTTCCTCCTTATTCTCCTTATTTGTTTCCTTTCCCATCTTGTCCTACTCTTCACATCTTTAAAGTCTTTTTGCAGTTCTTCTGTCTTTTGTCCTATCTTTTGGTTTTTATTCTTCCTTCCTTCCGAGTGCCTTTTTATTTCCTCTTTTCCTTTCCTTTCTGTCTCTTGGCCTCCATCTTCTTCCTCCTCTTCTACTTCCTCCTCCGGCATCCTTTCTCCTTCTCCTCCCTTTCCCTTTCTCCTCCTTGCTTTCTTAACTCATGCCCATCGTCTTTCTACTCCTACTTTTTTTCTTCTAGTTCAGCCTTCCCTCTTCCTCTCCTACTACTCCTTCTTCTTCCTCCTTATTGTCCCTTTTTGATGTCCTCACAGTCTTCATAAGCCTCTTTTTCTCTCCTTTTTCTCCTCCTTTTCTTCCTTGTATACCCCTTTTGTCATTATCTCATTCATATTATTTTTATCCTTCATTTCAGTCCCTTCTTGTTTTCCTCTCCTCCTCCTCCTCCCTGTCTTTCCCCATTTCTTTTCATCCTCCTTCTCTTCTACTCTTCTCGATTCTCCTTGGCCCATCCTTTCCTCATCTATCCCTCTCCATCTTGTTTCTCCCCCTTCACCTCCTCCTCCCCCTCTTTTCTGTCTGATGTTAATAATCTGTCTCAGTGTTGAGCTGGCGTTGTAGTGAGAGCGTGGAGAGGTGAGGCCACGCCCACTGGAGGAGACGCTGCACAGAGACGGTGAATAAAGTGAAGGGCAGCCAAACAAACCCACTGACCCTCTGCTCTTCCTCTCTCCTCTTCTCCTCCATCCTAACCAGTCCCGCTCCTCCCTGCCTCACCTAGGATACCAGATCACAGTCCAACCGGCCCCGCCCGACCCTGCAGGAGGCGCCGAGTCTCCTCCGGGGGAACTTTTACAGCTCTCTAATATCCAAACCTCTCCCTCTGCTCCTTCTCTCTCACGGAGCGCTCACATTCTTTCTGCGTGTGCTGCACATGTTATTACTCCAGTGTAGCTTCATCATCTCAGAGTTGACTGAGTGATTTTTACATCTTAACACCAACATCTTTTTTGATGGGTGCCTTTAAGTGGTGTCAGCAGGTAATTGTTCAGTGGCCCACAAGGATAATCCTGTTCCTGTTATGAGCTATAGGCTGCAAACTCAGACATAATCCAAATTTAGAAGTCAGTGTCAGCGTTTGTCATTATGCAATCTGAAAATCAGTGTTTCCAAAAATCAGTCAACAGAGCCTGGATGTCAGTCTGAGTAGTTTTGACAAACCAGATGTCAGGTGTTTGTATGGAGAGCAAAAGCAGGAGGAAGACAAACTGTTGCTTTGTGTGTGTGTGTGTGTGTGTGTGTGTGTGTGTGTGTGTGTGTGTGTGTGTGTGTGTGTGTGTGTGTGTGTGTGTGTGTGTGTGTGTGTGTGAATCTATGCGGTACAGAGAGTTGCAGATGGTAGCTGAAGTTGAATTTTTGGTACCCAAGTGGCATTCAGAAGGGCTAATGCGGCAAGCAGCTGTTTTGAACATTTGTAGGAGCTTTGTGAACACATCAGGACAGAAAAACTGGTTTTACACAGGTGTGGTCCAGTGTTTCTTTACCCAAAGTTAAAACCGTCTCACACACACGCGGTCTTTTCCAGACCAGAGTTTCCCTGCAAAGTCAGAGCCTTAAGCTGAATAATTAGCCAACAGTCTCAGTTAAAAGTGGGGGCTGCAGGAACTTTTTTATATGTTTTCGTAAACATTACATTAAAACACCCACTGCCTCAGACCGTGACTACATGAACACACTCATTAGCCCAGCAACCACCTGCAGCATTGCGTTTCTACGTGCGGTACACTCGACAGCCATGCACCTGACTTGGCATGTTAGCACAAGCTAATCATGTCACTTGACACATACCTTGTTTGCAGGAAGCCAATTTGCATTGATATTCATCCTGAGCTGCTCTCTAAGTGCCTGGAAGTGAGTGAAAGTTGAGCCAAGCTTCACCCTCATTTGGGAAAAAGTTTTATCTGTGGGACGTTTTGTTTCACTTTGGTTGACTTTCACACCCAAAGTCACTTGTGCACCGCGCACGCTGTGATTGGCTAGCGTAACCGGCAATCATTTGTATATTTTGCAATATATTGCAATATATATCATGAATATATAATATATTGTATATGTGCCCTCAATATATTATTCCATGTATATCATAATATATCAATAATATATTACAAAACATTTAAAAAAATATATTGGTACATATATTTTTCTTTCGTAAGGGTGAGGAGGGCGTTGAGGTAGACAGAGACACAGGCTCACATGTTTATAGGCCCAGAAGAGACAATTGAGCAGGATTATTCCTGTAAAACTTTATTTAGGAAATTCCTGCAGTCTAATAGTAATAATAATATTAATAATAATAATAATAAAAATTGTAATAATAGTGGTAGTAGTAGTAGTAGTAGTAAAAGTAGCAGTAGTTACTTTATTTAACACCTTTAAAAAACACAAGTTTTTGAAGTCAAACAGTGGAAGAGCCAAAAAGACAAAGCAAAACAAAACAAAACAAAAAATACAGGCAAACCAACAGGGAATTAATTGAACCTAATCAGGGGTACACTACCAAAATGTGCAGTAAATACATAAAAAAATGGAACAGGCAGAAGAAGAGAACCCAGGCACTAAAAATAATAATAATAATAATAATAATAATAATAATAATGAATACATTGACTGAGACCACAAGGGACAGAGATAACAGGAAGAAAGTAAAAGAAAATAAAAATGATAAAGAAATATAAAAACAGCATACCTAATAAAGTAGGTAAATAAATAAATAAATAAAGTTATGAAAATAGAAGTGAGTTGACTTGGTATCTGTCTATATTTCTATATAGAAAATAAAGTAATTCTTTTGCTTTAGGAAATATCAGTTATCAAGGATGAGGGATTAAAGTGTATGAGGCTCTTCTGGAAAAAGGATTGAGAAGTAACAAAAAAGCATTTGAGAATTTTTAAAGAGAACTTTGGGCTATAGCTCAGGTTCAGAGTGAGCCTGCTCAACACTGTAAGCTGCTGTTGGGTTCATCCTGATGCTGGTCTCCTTGCTTTTCCTGCAGATACCCAAGCCTGCTGACAGTCTCATCGCATACGTATGTGTGCCTCAGTTTCACAAGGACTAAGTTACTTTAAGAATATCCAGGTGCAACCACGCCCGATATAATCCCAGTATTAGAAAGTTTACAGGAGCCTAAAAGTGGAGTTTAGGATTGAAAGTGATGTCTTTAATTTCTCCAGAGAGGCTTATCAGAGCTCAGTCACAAATTTAGAGGCCTGTGGTGGAGTTAAGTAAAAAAACATCAATAAAAGGATGTTGAAGGCAGAGAGAGAAAGAGAGTGAGGGACAGAATAGAGTACAGAGGATGAACACGGGGGAGTGATTGACAGTCATCAAGCTTCCTTCCTCTCTGTGTGATAAGGTGACAAGCAGCCTGCAAAACACTTCAGTCACTGAGAGATTTACCCTGTTTAACACACACACACACACACATACACACACACACACACACACACACACACACACAAACACACACACTTGCATGTACGAGCAGGCTTGTACTCCTCAGCTCTCCTTACACACTCTGAAACACAAGTAGCAGAAACATTACTTTGCGTCTTTAACCTGACAGAGTTTTTCAGATTCTGCAGGTTTATTTTCCCATGATCCTCTCACACGTGTTTTCAGTCCTGAGCACTGTTTTTGTGTGAAACTCTTTCAGCTGAAGTCTGTTTTATTTTGGAGGTATCCAAGCAACAGAGCCGTTCCTGCTCACTCCTCCCTTTCCCTCCCTCCCTTCCTCCACCCTGTGGCCCGAACGTTCTGGGCTGCTCCTCCACGTGTGAGTGTGTGTGAGTGTGTGAGTGTGTGTGCATTTCACACATCTGCTTTGCATTGTGGAGGATCTCTGCGCTGGCTTCTCTCTAAACCCTGGACTCTGTTAAAGCAGGGCGAGGGGCAGTTAGGAGGAGGAAAAAGAAGAGGAGGCGTGAAGATAGAGACACGAAAACAAAGGAAGAGATAGAGGGGAAGTTAGAGAACTAGAAACCACGAGTGAATGCAGCTAGTGCTTAACTTTTCGGTGCTGAAGAAGTCCAATAATTTAACTTAACTCAGAAAAATATCTGATACATCTGGGAAAAGCTCAAGCCCAACATGCCCTGAAACCTCGCAGCTGATTTAAACCTTAAAGTAAAGACCTTGAATATGATAAGGTGTGGTTTAAGGTGAGATGGGAGTAAGAAGAGGGAAGAGACAATGATCAAAGACTTTTAAAAGGAGTTTAGGTGTAAAAATGCTTTAAAAGTGTGGTACTGTCTTTTCTGTGTGAGTGTGTTAAATCATGGAGATCAGAACCCAGTAACTATTCTTACAGTCTCAGTGTGACAGTTTATTTCTGTGAGACACACTCCCTGAAATGGCTGTTTAGGTCCCAAACCCACATTTGACCAGAAAAAAGATTCAGCTGTGACTATCCCAAGACTTTGAAGAAGCTTTCATGTCAATTTTATGTTTGCAGACCCAGAAATGTGGTCATAGCAGAGAGATGAAAAAGTCAGATAATATGCTAATTTTATGAAATTCTCCCAAGATTTAACATGAGAGTAAATGGGGGAACTCACTCAGTTTTCAGGGACAGTTAACCTTTTTTCTACCTAATGCAAATGTTCTTAGATTTTGAAAAACATATTGGAAACTAGCAAAACAAGCTGGCCTTCATTTTGATGCCTTAATTGTACACATGGAGTAAAATATGTGGTTGTGGTGGCAGTTTTTCAAGACATTGGCCAGGTTATTTGTCACAGCTTGCTAACTTTGAAGTTTGAATTGTTCTCTGAGCGTGTGTATTGGGCATTCTGTCCTGTACACACCAATGGAAAATGCCTCAAAGGGCTTAAAACATAATTAGCTTCAAATGGTTGTGGAGAAGCTATGACTCATATGAAGATGCTAAAATACACTTAGAAATTAAAGAAATATTTAAGAGATTGAATGGAGTTCCAATGTGAATGCATGAATGACACAGAGGGTTTGAAAGACGTTAAAAAACAATCTGGTAATGTGCAGATTTTGAACATTCCACTGTTCCATTCATTACATTGGGCCAAATACTATGAACAATGTTCAAGATTTGTTGGAACGTTTAAGAGTAACTTGTACTAAATTAGCTGAATACGCTGAATTTTGAATGGTTTAAATACATTTAAAATTGTGGAAGAGGAAACCGTTACAAAAACAAAAAACAAAACAAATGGATCACTGTGTAATCGGCATTCACAGCACAGGTCCATAACACAGCACAAGAAAATAGGAACGATAAGGCACACACTGATGGGATACTGAGGTTTTTGATTCTGTTTGAAAGCCCCTGATTTCTTCTTATTAGTAACTTATGAACTGCTTGACTTGTGAGGTCAAAGCTCTGTAACACTAGTCCGAGACAACCCCCCCCCAGAACTTTTTTTTTTTTTCTTGATTTATAATGGAGTCTCAGTGATGTCATCCGATTGTTCCTGGTACAAAGTTTTGAGGCCCATCGTCAGTGGTCGCCATATTGGTAATATGGGATAGAGGAAGAGGAAGAAATAAAGAGGTGGGCATTAAACCCTTCTGCAGACAGCTAAAGGGGGCCTGCCTTTCAGGCCCCATTTACATGACACCGAAAACAGTCAATTCCGCAAACATTTCGTTGCGTTTTGGCCTTCCGTTTAGATGAGACCACGTTGCGTTTTCAGTGAAAATGCAATCTTTTGAAAACGCTCCCCAGAGTGGAAAGATTTGAATCTGCTCCTCCATCCAGCCTCGTGTAAACACAGAGCAGAGTGTTTCAGAGTGAAATGCTGATGTCACCGCATACGCACTCGCAGTTTCAGGAGAAGGCTGCGCGCGCAGCCACATTTCCAGTTGAGCCATTCCGGTCCTGTAGGTGGAGGTAATGCGCATCATGGTTTGATTGCCGACCATCTCACACAACAAAACGGCAGAAAAAGAAAGAACAGAAGAAGATGAACGCGGATCGTTTTCACGCCGTCCTCATGTACATGTCCTTTTAGAATGGCTGTGTATGTGGCTTCTGGTGCTTCTTTTGCTTCAAGTGGACTCTCAAGGAACTACAGATTACAGCACTTCTGCATCTGCTTCACATTTGAAAACCTGAGGTTGATGCTTTGTGCAGAGTTTGGAATTACTAGCATGCATAGCTGCTAAAGCTTTTTTTTTTTTTTACATGGATGACCTCTCAGTGTG
>NW_027437182.1:22292563-22302563 GCF_033239565.1 Halichoeres trimaculatus
ACGATGAGCGTTGAGAGGACACTGGTAAAATCCCTGGAAAAACCATCTGGTTGGTACGACAGGGTCACAGATCATTTTCTTGAGAAGAAACGGAGGGTAGAATTAACGTTTAAATAGATAAACAAATTGGTGATGTAGGCTGGAAAAAATTGAGCTTCCCCTCCTTGACTGACCAGTAGCCGCCACTGGACCCAACCCGTACCGAACCGGGTGGTGGAAACAGGGCTTAATGTTCCTCAGGGTAAAATAAGAGAGTTTGTGGATTTTATTATCTACAGAACATAACATCATCAAAAGATTCAGAGAATCTGGAGAAATTGCTGTACAAATGGACAATGACTGAAACCAATACAGAATGGAGGCATTTCAACAGAAGAGACTGTGGTCGAAATCATTGCATGGGCTCAAAAGCAGTCCAAAAACCATCATCTGTGAACACAGGTCATCACTGTATCCACATATACAGCTTCATACTCAACCATGCCAAGAGAAAACCAGATATAAACATGATCCAGAAATAAAGTAGACTTTTCAGGAGTAACCTGCTGCTATCCAGACAATAACTTTCCCAAAGAAGACCTTAAATATTTCACGACAATAGTGACAAACTACATTTTCCACATAAACAACAGTAGAGCTCTGTAGTAGAGGGGTCCGGTTGCTAAGCTGATCAAAAAAATGCTTTGTGTACGCAGTGTTAATCAATATTTATGCAAAAAAAATAAAGGATTTTGTGGGCTTCAAAATTAAGAAATGTGAGCGTGTTCATTTGCTTACACGTGAAGAAGGTAGCATGCTTGTGTGTGTGTGTGTGTGTGTGTGTGTGTGTGTGTGTGTGTGTGTGTGTGTGTGTGTGTGTGTGTGTGTGTGTGTGTGTGTGTGTGTGTGTGAGAGAGAGTTTGTGACAGAGACCGTCCTGTTTCTGTAGCGTGTGATACACAGCTCTCTCTCTGCTGCCAGGACACAGAACGATCTGTGTGCTTCCTTTGACAGACAGCACCGCTTCTGGATGTGTGTGTGTGTGTGTGTGTGTGTGTGTGTGTGTGTGTGTGTGTGTGTGTGTGTGTGTGTGTGTGTGTGTGTGTGTGTGTGTGTGTGTGTGTGTGTGTGTGTGTGAGTGTGTATGACTTCTCTGTTTCTTTGTGTGTGTGTCATACTGTCACCACACACACCATGAAGGAGGGGGTGACTGAGAAGCTGCCATCTCCTCAGAGAAGAGGCGTTCAGCCTCCTGTCAGACTGTCACTCATTTAGCTCTGTGTGTGTGTGTGTGTGTGTGTGTGCGTGTGTGTGTGTGTGTGTGTGTGTGTGTGTGTGTGTGTGTGTGTGTGTGTTTATCTGCTGTTGCTCAGTGCATATAAACACACTCATACATCAGACAAGCAAGATGACTGGAGAGCATACACACACTTATACACACGCATGCACGCGTGCGCACACACACGCACACACACACACACACACATACACACACACTCTGTGGCCTGCCTCAGCTGTCATGTTAGTGGAGTGTCAGGCTGTGAAGAGCAGGAGTAGCTGTCTGACCTTTGACCCCTGCAGGTCAGCGGGAGCTGTTTGCAGGGAGCTGGTGGAGGGAAGTGAGCAGTGGAGTAACGTCAGCTTCAGGGTCAGATGAGGACCAGAAGTGATGCTGTATCCTGAATCATCTGCAGAGGTCTGAATCTACATGCACAGAGTTTCAGTCTCAGATTCTGTCACGTATCCGCTCGTGAAAATCTGTATATGTTTTCAGGAGCTCTGCCCTTGAAATTTCACATACATCGCAGAATGGAGTTTTCCCTGGTTGGACTGGTTGCAGAGGATGAGTCTTGGACATTACAACAGTAGTTTCACATTTTGTTTAATGCTGTGTTTAAACAGACTGATCCCTGCTCTGCTGAGCTTTCAAACTGACAGTGAGTTGCAAAGTTGCTGTGGAGGAGCTTAGGGCACAGTGGAAAGCAAAAGACCTAAAAGAACGAGTAAAAATGTAAGACACAATGAAACCCTTAGGCCTACAAGCACTTGATACCACAGGCACTGGTACAATAAACAATACAAACTAGAAAAGCACTCAGAGAGCACAGACCTCCACCAAGCATATTGTGATTGTCACCAACACTTTAGTCCTACTTTAATGTTATACTCCCTTTCAGCAGACTGTCTACTACAATTTGGTGTTAGTTGCAGGTTTGTGCGATAATTTTTTTGTTTGTTTGTTTGTTTGTTTTTTTTAATTAAGCTTGAGCAGATTCAGGTCTTAGGAATACAGTATGATTCAGAGAACCTATTAATGATCTGCAGCTACTCAGTCTGGAGCATGTAAACAAAATGTTTGATGATGTAATGTCCTTGAGCTTAAGGATTACAGTCACAGTCTGAGGAGGTGTTTGTTGAGCCTCCTCTTAAAGGCGTGAATTACCTGACCATGTTGAAAGTTATGATGATCCAGTAGATATTTCATATTCCAGATCTTAGTATCCAGAATATTGCCAGGATCTGGATCGCAAAACAATGCCACCTTTTATCGTGGGGTTATATACACATATTGTGAAAACAGCCCGATCTCACAAAGATACAGAATACATTAAAAAAATCCTGGATCCAGACGGTGATCCAGATCACCTCCAAAATTTAATCACTTCTTTCTTATCCTATTTTGAACATTTCCTAAACATTTTATCAAGATCTGTTTGTTACTTTTTGAGTTATGTTGCTCACAGACAAACAAAGAGACAAACTCTACCCAAAACAAAACCTCCTTGGCAGAGGTAACAAGAGTTCAAACTACGACAAATGTGTCGTTTTTTAGGCTGGTTACATGTTGCACCACCACCAAGCCCACTCATTGGGAATTTGCTGACATTTTCTTGCTACTGATTAAAAAAAAAAGTCTGTTTTATGCTTTCAACCATACAGTTTTTATTTGTCATTTATTTTGCCATTAATCAGTATATAGCGTCTTACTAATTCAAATTACTGATTTTTATTTGAGAGGGTTTGACCAAGAGGACTCAAAAGATCAGATTAGCAATAGGACACATCATCATCACACACAGTCCCAGCCCCCCTGGTCCCACCCTCTCCCTGCTGTGAACCCCCAGAGTTTTACTGGAAGACCAACAAGTATTCCCCCTAAGACCTCGACAGACTGACTGACTCTTGAACACCACACACACACACACACACACACACACTGACACACACACACACACACACACACACACACACACACACACTGACACACACACACACACACACACATTCTGGGGTTTACTGAACAGACATAGCCTCTCTAAGCGTCACCCTCTGCAGAGTCTGCAGAGACTACTCTCGTCTCCTCCTGCTGTCTTTATTTTCTGTTCTTGTTTTCTCTTTCACTCTCACAGATTTTTGCATGTTAACCTGAAACACAAAACCCCTCACTCTCTTTCTCACTTTCCTTCTCACTCTCTCCGTTATCACCTTAGCACTCTCAGAGTCGGGTTAGTTGTAGCTGCAGGTGGAGTAAAGGTCAGGAGTTCCTCAAGCTGAGTTTACTGACACTCTGAGGGTTTCTTTTGCCTCTCCGACCGCTGAAGCACCTCAGAAACATCAGGGGAAGGGGGAGGGGGGTCTTCACATGTTTTCCTTCAACATTTGCATGGAGCTGCCAGTGAGGGGTTTCCCTCAAACAAAGGAACGTACGGTGACATCGAAGGCAGCGTATGATGGCTCAGTGGAGAAACTGGAGGAGCTTCAGCTGTCAGAGGGAGAAAGTCCTGAGAAGTGAAGCTTCTCTGGAAAACACCTGCTTGAGGTTTTCAGCTGTAGGATGCAAACAGAATGATTAAACAGGCTCCTTCTTGTAAACAACAATAAAATAAAAAAACACAACTCAAAACCAACCTAAAACCATCAAAGCTGCAGTTTAGACCAGAAGTCAGCAACTTTTAACATTCAAAGTGGATTTGGACCAGGATTCCAAAAGCAAGAAAACATCAGGGGCCACAAATCTGTTTTGACATCTTAAATGAAAATAACTTTGCATATATTGTGAATTTTTACCTTTATGTCATGTATAAAATAAACCAAAGTGTGTTGCTTTTTAATCAGTGTGAATTACGAAATGGACAGAAGTTGGACAACAATGGGCAACGTGCTGATGTCCAATACCAGCCAGCAGGCATATTCCAGATTTTAGCAATTATGATGCATATTCAGAGCAACAAAACATCACAAGCTTTGTAATCAAATCTTAAAAGATCACTATAATCTTCAAATATAGAATAACAAAAAATAAATTCTGAAAAACATAAATGAAATACATCCAAAGGTAGAGTGTGCAGGATATTCTTAAAAAAACAAAATAGCATGTTTTACAGGAATATTCGTGCTTAATTATCACTTCTGGGCCTCTAATCATGTGTCAGTGTCTGTGTCTGCCTCAGCTCCCTCGTCAGCCTGTATGTTGATGTTTTGGTTGTGCAAGGATGTTTCTGGGCAGAGAGTAAGCATCGTTACCTCAGCCAATCACAGCTCACCCAGTGTGCAAGTGACTTTGCGTGTTGGTGATTGCGAGTGCAAGCTAATCAGAGCATCTACAATTGGGATGTAGAATAAAGAAAGAAACAACCGAAGTGAAACCAAAAGATAAAGCTTTTTCCTCTACATGGGTGACGCTTGGCTTGACTTTCACTCATTCTCATGCACTTGGAGAGCAGCACGGGATACAGAGCAATACAAGTTGGCTTTCTGCTAACCAGGTATGTGCCAAATACCCATGATTAGCCTGTGCTAACATGCTAAGTCAGGTACACGGCTCTCAAGTCTCTCCTACGTAGAAATGCTGTGATGCTATAGGTGGTTGTTGGGTAGCACTTTAGATTACAGCCCGCGTCTTACAGTGTAGTTTCCCGTCTCTTACAGTGTAGTTTCCTCAACTGTAGGGGTAACTCTCACACATGTACCTTGACATTTTGCGGTACCTATCGGGTAGTTACGCTCTCGTCTTACAGTGTAGTTTCCCGTCTCTTACAGTGTAGTTTCGTCAACTGTAGGGGTAACTCTCACACATGTACCTTGACATTTTGCGGTACCTATCGGGTAGTTATGCTCGCGTCTTACAGTGTAAGTCCCGGAGTCTTACAGTGTAGTTTCCCGTGTCTTACCATGAACTTATCAAAACAGTGTAATTTTCCTGGACATATGCTCCAACTATGCAAACCTTGATGTATCACTTCCTCATCAGCATGGATAAAGATTATGTAGACCAATGATAAAGTTAAAAGCTGTAATGTATTGATGAGTATGGGTTTCACATAATAATGATATTCAGACGTATAAAATATCTTTATTTTTTATACACACAGAGACCCCACATTATAATTCTCCTTTTAAGTTACTGATCCATTAAGATCACACTTGTCTTTGCTTACTGGCTAACTATCCAGTATTTTCTGTTATAAATTGCCTCTGTTCTTCGTTGATGTGTTGTAAGCATTTTGTATATAATTTTATTCAGGCAACTTAGAGGGCAGACCGGGGTCCTTAGGATTTTGCGTATTTGCGTTCATGCCTTTATGCGGGCAGCCTGGGGTCCTAAAAGTTGTATAGCCCGAACGGAGATTCCGCGATTGTTTAAAAGCATCTTCAAAACATCTTATAAGTTATCAGTGATGCATTCTTGAGGAAGTAAGCACTTTAATAGCTTACAAGTTATCTTTAAGGAGTGTTGAGTGAGGAATGAACATTTAGTTTGTTTGATTATGTGGCAGGAATTTTGGCTCTTGTTTCCCTTACGTTGCACTGCTAATGCTAAATAGCTAGTGGGCGCATCATTTACGTCTGGTAGACACTGTCTTTGATTCACCTTCTGTTATTTATTGTTTCAGATACCATACACGGCCAACCCTGTAGAGATGCACTACTGATAAGTGGCTGTTGGACGTTGATGTCACACACATTGTTCATCCTCTTCGTTCATTCATTCTCCATGCATCCGGCTGTTGCTGTAATGCTGTTTCTTAAAGGATACATAAAAGACTGAACTGTGAACTGTGTATCTGCCTTTACTCTCTGACCGGAGTATCTTTGTGAATAAAGTGTCCCAGCATTATTCATCATAGAAACACAGATGTCAGTAGCTTCAACAGTTCCACTGCAACAACCCAGCACTTTACCTGTAACTACTGATCATCACCTGGAACTGGACTAGATTATAAAATGCACACTAGTAGAGGGTAGTTAAACATTAAGTACAGCGAACAAGTGTGCACTTTAAAATCCAGCCCGGTTCCAGTTGTTGACCAGTAGTTACAGGTAAAGTAGTGGGTAGTTACACAGTAAGTAAAGCCAACAAGTGTGCACTTTATAATCCAGCCCGGTTCCAGTTGTTGACCAGTAGTTACAGGTAAAGTAGTGGGTAGTTACACAGTAAGTAAAGCCAACAAGTGTGCACTTTATAATCCGGCCCGGTTCCAGTTGTTGACCAGTAGTTACAGTAAAGTAGTGGGTAGTTACACAGTAAGTAAAGCCAACAAGTGTGCACTTTATAATCCAGCCCGGTTCCAGTTGTTGACCAGTAGTTACAGGTAAAGTAGTGGGTAGTTACACAGTAAGTAAAGCCAACAAGTGTGCACTTTATAATCCAGCCCGGTTCCAGTTGTTGACCAGTAGTTACAGGTAAAGTAGTGGGTTGTCGCAGTGGAAGTACTGGACAGTTAGACAGTAAGCAGTGGCAAGTGTTAACTTAATGGCCGGGTTACTTAAAAGGTGAATTACTATGTGGGGTCTCTGTGTGTTTAAAAAAATAAAGTTTTTTTTTTTTTTACATCTGCAAGTCTTATCTTTATTGTGTGAAACACATACTCATCAATACATTACAGTGTTTAGGTTCATCATTGGTCTACTTTATTTACAATACTGATTGTTAAGAGGAAGTGGCACATTAACAGCAAAAGCATATGCCCAGGAAAATTACACTGTTTTGACAAGTTCATGGTAAGACACGGGAAACTACACTGTAAGACGAGAGCGTAACTACCCGATAGGTACCGCAAAATGTCAAGGTACATGTGTGAGAGTTACCCCTACAGTTGACGAAACTACACTGTAAGAGACAGGAAACTACACTGTAAGACGCGGGCTGTAATCTAAAGTGCTACCGGTTGTTGGGCTAGTGAGTGTGTACATGTTGTCATGGTCTGAAGCAGTGTGTGTGCGCCGCTGGCACTGATCCAAGGAGGAGGAGCCCAGTTTGAATGTTGTGTTTATTAATGAGAAACAAAAATTCCTGCAGACCCTACCCTTAAAGTGAATATCTTTTTTTATTTCTTAAAGCCACAGTATAAGGATGATTCGTTTTGTTCTTATCGTCAAAACTCGGTTTTTAACTTGTTTCTGCTTATCTTCACTGTGTAATGTGATGAGCACTGCACTTTAACATCCTTGTGCAATAACTTCTGGCCATGCTTGCACGGACCTCTTGCTTATGTGACTGTTGTATGTTGTCTAGTATTTTTTTATTTCAAATACTGCGTCCTTGGCCAGTAGTACTGCTGTCTAAGACAAATTTCCTGCAAAAGACAGTAAAGTTGACCCAATCTAATCTAATCCAATATAAGGATGACAGTGCCGTGGGTGGCCAACCCCTGGTCTAGACTCAGTTTTTTCATCATTCATTCAGCTACAGCTGCTCATTTACACATGTTAATATTTTTTACTTTCTATTTTTTAAAAACTCCTGTTTTTTTTTTGTTTTTTTTTTATGTGGTATTTGGTAAGATATACATAATGAACATGATAAGCATCACCTTTCTAAAGGCCGGCTTCTTTGCCTCATCCGTAGTTTTGAAGTTGGAACCTGACAACTTCAAAACTCTGCATCAGGAACAGATGGGTGATGTCACAGAGGCCAAGTCCAAGTTTGATACAGCTCTAAGTGGGACATTAGGATAAAAAAAACATACCTGTAGTAGAGCCAGTGCCAATGCACTTTTAGTCCACAATAATGATCAATGAATTTTTAATGGCCTAATGCCAATGTTTAATATGTTACTTTATATATTTTAAGATAAAATATAAACTTCATAAAAAAGAAAAACTCATTTGATTCTGTTTTTATCGTATTTTTGCACAGTGTGCTTCCTCTTACTGAATCCATGTTGTATTAATCTGAGTGTCTGAAGTGAAACAGGTGTTTGTTCTGACTGTCCTCCAGACTGCAGTTATTTTGCCTCGTCATTATGCCTGAAAGACCTCCTCCCCCTCAACCTCCTCCTCCTCCTCCTCGGCTTTAGGTCAAACTCTCTGCAGGAACGTTGTCTATTTCCAGTTAACCTCATGTGACGGCCGGTTATACACCCAGCTATGTGATCAGCAGCCAGCCGAGGAAGAGGAGGGTGAGGAAGATCAGTGTGGGGTTTCCTGGGAAGCTCCCAGCCCGACATCTGCTGCCATCACTCCATCAACACCCCCCTAACTCCCCTGACTCCCCCCTCCCTCAGCTTCTTTCTCTCTGTGTCAGTCGGGTTTTACTGAATAATTCAGAGAGCCAGACGGGACAGACAGTGGATCAGGTTAGTGGAGAGGAGGAGGAGGAGGAGGGATGAAGAGTTACCCATCAGGCACTAGGATCTGAGGGGGTTCATGGAGATGGGAGGAGCAGCACGGCGAGAATTAAATCAGCAGAGAGAGAGGGGGTCACATGACCATGGGGAGATCCCTGAGCAGACGGGTCACATGACTGACTGGAAAAGCACCGAGCAGCCTGAGAGAAGGAGATTACCAGAAGTGACGTCTGAGCGAGGCACAAACCCTGCCAACCTGCTTTCCTTCTGCCCCTCTGTCCTAAATGCAGATAACAGCTGAGCTCAGAGTCACATGGGACAGTAACCGATCATATTTAACCCCAAATCTACTCTATATACACACTTGATAAATTTTAACATTTCCAATATGTTCTCGGCCTATGTGTTCAAATGTGTTATTATCTGGAAATAGAGCTATGGTCGATCCATGTCTGAATTGTTTTAAAGGTGCTATTGAATAACTTTAAGTCTTGGAATAGACATTAAAAGGTTAAAGTATCAAAATGTGTTAAAATGATTCACAACTTCTGTTTCTATCAGATAAAATGGTTTAGGAAATGCTGGATGAAACAGAGCATAAATGTGTTTAAATGTGCTGTTAAAACATTTTACTTTGAGATACCGAACATGTATTCACAATTTTTCCCTTCTGTTTTAAGTGTATTCAAAGTCATTTTTACTCATTGTGTACCTATGCAAAAAAAAAAAAAAAAGGAATAAAAAAAGATCAAATGACTTTCAAGTACTTTAATTTAGGAATGGGAATTTACAATAACTCCTGTATTCTATCACTCTTAATATCAAATAAACAAATACTTACAGATTATTTTGTTTTTATTTTGACCGTAAACAAAAATAGAGTCCACTGGACCTCCCAGACCATATCTAAAGATTGCAGTCGTGTAGATTTATTTTATTTATTTATTTATTAGATCCCCATTAGCTGCTGAAATTAACAGCAGCTACTCTTCCTGGGGTCTCACCCATCTCATCAACCAAAGAAGCAGTAAACATCAAACACTTTTACATTATATCACATTCATACTAACAAATACACACAACACAGATTGCAGCTCAACACCTAAAAAAGAATAATAATACTAAATAAATGCTCACTTGACCATGCTTTTTCATAGTTATACATGTTGGGTTAACAGAAACAATTTCAACTTTTTCTTAAAGCAAATTTCATTAATGTGTAGATGTTGTTCTAGATGGCGATGGCTTGTGCTCCGGCTCGATAAATTCCATCAGCTCTTCACCTTTCACTCAACTTAATGGCAGCATTCCTGCAGTTACCATTTTGGTTATTAGCAGGTTAATCTCCTCCACTCTGGTTTTGTCACAAATGTACTACATTGATTGATGTGATGCAAGACTGCCTGTTTTCTATCTCCGCTGTCCCTAAAGAGTTGCTGTAACTGCCATAA
>NW_027437182.1:22307563-22320063 GCF_033239565.1 Halichoeres trimaculatus
CGGTTTAGAAGTAATTAGGATCACTTGATTTTCCAATCAGAGGCACAGCTCAGGTCACGTGAGCGGCGGGCACCCTGTAGCTGGTCAACAAAAAACTCACAGCCGGCGTCATAGCCAGTGTGGATTGGCTTCATTTCACAGTTTCAGGAACAGACGGGTGACGTTGCAAAGGCTACGTTCATGTTTTATACAGTCTATAACAGCGACCTTTACTTACAGCTTCAGTATGTCAGCCTGTCAGTCAGCTCCTAAGTCACAACTTTGATACCCTCACAAAAAATGCGTTTTACAAACATAGAAATTAAAGAAATCACCCATGCACAGTGAACTAAAAAAAAAAAAGATCTGTTCAGGTTAAAGTTATCTTTTAACCAGGCTGTAAACGTGTTTATTTTTGCAATAAAGATCAGTTTTTTTGAACAGGAGTGTATGGTGTTTCAGGTGTTTCTGCAGCCAGCCTCAAGTCAACACGGTCTTTCTGTCACAGTCAAGTCTGTGGTTTTAACCCTTCAAAGAAGGCTTCATGTTTTAAGACTGGTGATGGATGCATGGTTAAATAGTAACAAATTTGTCAACAATGATAAATATAATGAAAAATCAAAACTAAAGTATGGTGCATTGTTTAAATACCAGTGTTATTTACAGAGCTGTTATATAGTATTTTGATGAGACTCAGTAAACAGAGTTTAAGTCAAACCCAGTCACCCTAAACATGATGTTAGTCCCAATGATATGAAAATCAAAGAGATATTACATGCATGGTGATTTTAGTTATTCCTTTTCTTTTTTTAACCAAATGAGCTGCTCCCTCATCAGGAAATGAGCTGTTTACAAACTGTGAAATTTGTGTCACATACGACATGAATCTAGAGTTCTCTTCTTCGCCATTCGCCTCATCATATGCATCAATAAACTTTCCCGCTGTCAGGATGTCAGATGACTGCAAAACTGGAGCACACTGGTCAGAGCTGCAGTACTTTATAGTTTATTGTTGTGCTTGAATATCGTTTGAGCAGTTTGCTTTGTGAGTCAGACTTTGAGGCAGAAGATAGCGAGGAAATGACGCAAAACTTGTGGTGCTATCAGCAGCTGCAATCCATTCTTAGTGAATTTCACCATCAGGAAATCTGACATAATACTAATGACGGCACTCTGCAGTTTTATCAAACATAGCCTAGTCTATTAAGTCAGTGCATCTGGGATTATTTGTGGGCTTTTAAAATCTTACATGTCTGTCACAGAAACAAAAATCTCAAAGTTTTCTCTCCCAGCATCTCACGGTTACCCAGGTTCTCTGCTTCCTCGCTGAACTCCAGTCTCTCAGAGAGTTTTCAGGCCTGTTTCTTGCACAGAGAGCTTTTGTGTGCTGCAGGTGTTGAGTTATACGAGGCAGTGCTGGGGAGGTTTTATTCCGACGGCCCCCCTGAGGCCCCGGGGCCGCTCCAGGAGAAAGACCAGAAGCTGTTCCAACTTCCTCTGCTGTTGTTTTGTATGGAACACAAGTTCAAACAGTGTACGTCAGAGCCAGCCACAGCTACACACACGCATGCACACACACACACACACACACACACACACACACACACACACACACACACACACACACACACACACACACACACACACACACACACACACACACAAACACCACTCATGTAACTGGAAAAGCCCTTTTTGAGTTAAATAAGGACGAGGTGGAGTAAAGTTTCAGCAGGTTGTTTCACGTTGGGTGTCTCACGGTGACATGTTGCCTTCAGTCTGTTTCTGCAGCAATTTTCGACAAATTGTTTCTAGAAATAGATTTTTTAACTTCTCCAGGTGCATTTTAGTTTTTGTTTTTAATATCAATAAACTACTCTTAATGTTTGAATTATGATAACAGCAGTAATCGAACTGTAGCATGAGAGTGTGTAGAGATAACCTTCATCAGAACTTTGAGTGTGAAAGTAAATTAGGTATTGCCATTATGCAGTGTTTTATTAGAATAGAATAGAATAGAATAGAATAGAATAGAATAGAATAGAATAGAATAGAATAGAATAGAATAGAAAATACTTTAATCATCCTAAGGGGAAATTCAGGAGTCACAGCAGCAATCCAGAAAACAAAAGTAGGAAAGTGTGTAGAAAGTGCAAAAAGGTCCATAAGAAAATAGATGCTGACAGCTTGTCCATCATTGTCCAGTTCAGCCAGCCTCCACCTCCACAGGGTCCAGGACTGAGCTTCTTCAGTCATGCTCCATCTCTGTCTCCTGGATCCTGTCTGCTCACAGCAGATGAAGCTTTTCGAATGTGGCGTTGGTGTCTGGTGTTAGCTCTGTTAGCCATGTCTGTGAATAGCATGATGCTACTCTGCCCTCTGGTATTCCCTCTGTTGGTTCCCTATAACAATGGATGGACGGACAGGCCGATGTTGTCACTTCTTAGTTCAGTACCAGCACATTGTCTTCACCTCCTCCTCCTTCTCCTCACCTTGTGGGAAAACATCCAGCCTTGCACCAGTTAGCATTGACATGCTACAGGCTGCTAACAGATGATTTCACATGTAAACAATGCAGTCATGGTTACATGTAGGATCTCCAGACAAACACAGGAGAAAAAGTAGTAAAAATATCACTGAAGACAAAACCAGTTTAGTGTCCACCAACAAATAAACCAAACAAAGTAATGATCCACTTCTAATACAATTGAAAAAAAAAAATTTACTGCTGGTGGCAGCAAAATTCAACCAGTTTTTATAATATTAGGGAAATCTGTTTCTTAATCTACAAAGCCACACACATCAGAACAGCAGAAAGGATAGTTGACAAAAAGGATATTCAAAAAACTTAAGAACAAATATCTTAAGTTATCTTAAGTTTAAAGTAATAAAGGTGTTTTATTAAATTTTGCCTCTCTGATCCTCTCTGATTCTCATGTTGCCTCTTCCTTAGAGGCTCAGTGACAATAAATGTGCATATATCAATATGAAGAGGTCACACCCCTCTTGTTAGTGAAACTATAGCGGCCTTTGAGGACAAGAAACCCCTCAGATGTATGAAAACTATGTTCCTACATTTGTTCATTTTTGCCTCAAAAACCCAATGTCATTGTTTTTTATCCTCTTCTGTCCACTGCATTTCAAACATCCACTCAATAAAGACAAAAGTGTCCTTTCTGTGCTGCTGTAGAGACATGGTGGCATCTGTGAAAGAGGACCTAGTCCAGTTTGAGATATTAAATTCTTATTCCAAGTTACAAATAATAAAAAAGGTTTTGTTTTCAGGAAACATCACACTCGTATTAACATACTGATTAATATTTTACTCCATTCTACCAAGTTCTTTTAAGATAAAAGCTGCTGAAATCAAAGCTTTAACAACACACTTGATGGTGTGACAGGTGGAGGATATAGCTATAAGACAGTTAGGAAAGGCTCAAACACACTGTCTGAGATGAAAATGTTGAACAACACTGGGCAGGAGCCTTTTCTTATTGATGCATTCAGCTTCTTTATCCTTTTTACAGCACTCTGATTAGTTTCTGCTGTTTATATGTGCTTTAGAAATACATTTTGTCTGAATTTAAAGCTCCTTTAAGTAAATGCCCACCAGTTGATAACTTAAATAATTTTGTTATGTATCCCATCCAGGTGTGTACAAGCCATTTTGCTTACATAGTTTTTGTTTTGTTATGTTTTTGGCACTCACAAAGGTAAACTAGCGGGTAGACACTACAAAAGGGGCACAGGTGAAGTTGTGATATGGGAAACAGGAAGAGCATCTTTACTACTAATCCTAGTCATCACGGTTCACACATATAAGAAAAATAGGTTTTCTGTACCTGTGTGTTCCCTGTGGATCAGTAATTGGCAGAAATAATGCAGCAGTAACCTTTCAGGGAAAAAATGACCTGTTTTCCTTCACTGGTGCTTCACTACCAAAAAGTATCACTGGGAATAACTTGAGGTCCTCATCTCATCTGCACCCTCAAAGTGGTTTCAAGCCTTAAAAAGTTTCATATAGTAAAATATTTTTGTTGGTGGTTAGCACTTAACCAGTGAACTACAGTTTTGTGCTCTCTAAATAAATTTGAATGATTTGTTGTGTACCGAGTTAGCATGCTAACAGAAGCTAGCATTTTTGTCACAGTGTCAACAGGCAGAGTTAAAATCCATTTGACTCCTCTCAGTAGATCCGTTTGATTGAGGCGTGTGATCATTTTATTTAAAGCAACACTCTGATACTTGGTGATAACACACTGCTGTTATTGTACTGGGTTTTGACCAATCAGAATTCAGTATTTAACACAGACTTAAAGAAGTGATATTCAAAAATTCTTTCTCAGTTTGCCAAAACATATTCTTCATCTGTAAATATTGGGGTGTAATACCGATTCCCATGTGGAAAACTTGTATCTTTCGTTTTTCTAATCTTGCAGAGATTAGAGACAGATGAATTCTTCAACATATAACAAAGCAGTTATGAGTGTTGATTTATCAGAGTGTCATATCAGACTGAGCTCTCAGGTAGATGAGGCGAGCACGGAGCTCCCAGGACAGATTTTTCTTGTCTCTCCAGTCTCTGGAGCCTCTGGAGCCTTCACGCTGACCTTTCCTGTTATGGAAATGTGCCGCAGGCTGTTCTAGGATCAGCCACGCACTCCTCCAATAAACGCACACGCAGGATCTTTTTCCTGCAGACTGTGAGCTGCTGTTTGCTCTGCTGTGGAAACGTGTGTTTGGGGAGCATTGTTCAGCGGAGTGGGTACAACCTGTTCCTGTTTGGTGTTATTCTCTGTCTTTACTTTGGAGACGTTCTACTCTCCTGCTCTGTTCGTACACTCCTCTAAAGCCCTCGTAAAACCTGGAAAATAAATTCTGTAGAGCAGCTGTAGTCCTGTCCCCCTGCCACCCTGCTCCCTCCCTGCCTGCTGTCGTCTGTGTGATTAGCAGCTAAACTGGAGCGAATGAAGTGACATGTTTTCCTTTGCAGAGAAACAGAGCTGTGTTAATCCCGCTCTGTGATTCAGCGCCGTGCTCCGTCCGCCATCATCTGGACTTTCCATGTGTGATGTGATTAGAAAGCAATTTGCTCTCTGACAATGTGACCCAAGAAAAACAGCAGCTTTATTAAAACTAAACAAATGAGCCCATTTCACCACAGACATAGAGCAGAGGGCTGCAGCATGAACATGTCACATGTTCGGTTTATTTTACACAAACACAGCTTTGGAGGTAATCGCACAAACCTGATTCTGATCCTGGCACAGTCCAGAAAAACCTGTAGACGCCCCCCTGTTGGTTATGGCTGCCTATTGCAGCAGCTCTGTCTTCTTTGTCCATTTCTTGTAATTTTTTCATCTCTTTTTCGTAGTCTTTGTATTTGGAGTGGATCATTACTTTGCATGGCTAATTTGTTGGTCATGGATGCTAAATTTTTTTGTATCTTCAGTGATATTTTTACTACTTTTTCTCCTGTGTTTGTCTGGAGATCCTACATGTAACCAAGGCTGCATTGTTTACATGTGAACTCAGCTGTTAGCAGCCTGTAGCATGTCAAAGCTAACTGGTGCAATTCCTGATGTCTTCTCACAAGGTGAGGAGAAGGAGGGGAGAACGATGTTCTGGTTCTCAGGTGTGAGCTAAGAAGTGATGACATCGACCTGTCCTTCCATCCATCATTACTGGGAACGTAAGCTCTATCTCAGATAAGATGGACAAGCTAGCCATGCTAACCCAGCAACAGAGGGAATACCAGAAGGCAGAGTAGCATCATGCTATTCACATACATGGCTAACGGAGCTAGAAATGAACAAGTTTGCAACCTGTTTAAAAAAATGTATTTTGATCATTTCTGTATTCACACACTGAGGAACTTTAGGATAATGCAAGACATACATTATAAATAAGTTAGCATATGTCAAGGCACAGGGGCTGCACATGGCGCAACGGTTAGCGCTGCAGCCTCACAGGAAGAAGGTCACCAGTTCGACTCCCAGCTTGGCTGTAGAGTTTGCATGTTCTCCCCGTGCATGCGTGGGTTCTCTCCGGGTTCTTCTGCTCCCTTCCACAGTCCAAAAACATGCTCACCAGGTTAATTGAGCACTCTAAATAGCCCATAGATGTAAGTGTGTGGGTGAATGGTTGTCTGTGATTGGCTGGCGACCAGTCTAGGGTGTACCCAATTCTCGCCCAATGACAACTGAGATAGGCTCCAGCCACCCACGACAAGTGGCTAATGTGTTCTGGAAATGGATGAATGAATGAATGTCAAGGAGCCAACTGACAGGTTTCCAGGGGGTGAAGCCCCACCTCTGCTCCTCTTGTGTTCAACTTGATAAAAAAACAACGCCGAGACAGCTTTTCCAGTATGGCAGCTGTCATCTCGTAGCTTTTGAACTCCTCTTCAGAAATTAATGTGTGACTTAACTCAGACCAGGGGTTCCCAAACTTTTCAGACCCCAAAATAACGGTGACAGAGACAAAGGACCCTCTGTCCGGGGAATATACTAAAAGGCCAATCCAAAAGTAGACAAAAACAAAAGAAAAATAGGCCTTTCATTTTTAATTTCACTGACCAGTATAAAATGGGTATACACATGCAATTGATTGCTGATTCTTAGCTCATTCTGCCACAACTGGTGCCAACATCACGCTACCTCAGCCACTGCGGAGTTCTAGTGGCAATGAAGAATTGTGAAAAATATCTTTTAATTTTCTTTTATCAGCATAACATTGTCATAAGTATAAAGACCCTGAAAAGATAAAGAAACTTGAGCTTTGTTAAAGCAATTTCATGTTTAAGTGTTGAGAGGGAACTTTTAACATTTTATTCAGTGAAAACAGATCCAGAGGGCTTAAAGAAGATTTTATCCACAGATAGAGCAGCTATGATAGCATTTTTTCTCATTTTTTTTCACGGAGAACACTCCAGAGAGGGCATTTTAAAACATTTTATCTGCTGTGTGATGCTTTCAAGAGGAACATCTGAGGCACCTCCGCTCATGTTTGTGTCCTGAGTTCACTGTCTGTATATTTCTGCGTGCCATGTAGAAATGAAACGGAGTGAACAGCTCTTTGCTGGCTCTCTCTGAAAACAAACTACCCTGTAAAACAAATAGCAGAGGATAGATGTGGCCGCAGCGCTAGAGAAGTGTTCTGTTTGAATGAGAGACTTTAAAGACAACTATTTTGGTGAGAGACGCTTGGCCACAAGAAAGCCCCCCTGCACAAGGAGGAGGGGGGATTATAGAGTCATGATGTAAACAGAGATCAGACCCTGAGAGGGTAAAAATAGATTTAACAAACAGGATTTCATGTTAAATTAAGACTCTAAATACCCCAGAAATGCCACGCAGCTTAGCTCTGCTCAGACTGCTGACGTGTCCCCCCACACTGAGTGGGGGGGTTGCACCCCTCAGAGAGGACTGTGATCTGCTCTCATGTGTTTCTGAGACATTAGCATAAACTAGCATAGCTTAGCATTACACGGTCATCTGTGAGCCTGGCTTGTTCTGCTGAGTTGCCCTTCAAGTTTTGACATTTGGTTTAGTTTTGGATGTTTCTGCAGCACCATGCGGCCCTGGCATGTGATGTTTGCACCAGGAAATGTTTGCAGAAAGTCTGCTTTACTCAGAAATCTGTATCAAAGCTTCTTTTTTTGGCTTTCAATGAAATCCATCAGAAATTTTTTAGGGTTTCATGGCTTTGATTTTCTGCACAGATGAGCAGCGTTATCTCCCTTCTGTGAAAACACAGGGATCCCCCCTTACGTGCACACACACACACACACACACACACACACAGACACACACACACACACACACACACACACACACACACACACACACAGCTCCTTCAGATTTATTCAGTGTTTACAAGTTCCCCCCAGTCTCAAGGATGAACAGGTTTTACTTTAATATGCAAAATCAGACCCATTTCCTGGTGTTCATGCTTCACTGGACGTTTTCTTTCACCCTGGTTTTAGTAGGTAAGAAAGTTTCTGCTTCCTTTATTCTCTCTTCCTCAAAGGTATAAAGTCACCAGCCTCAGATGTTTCCTGTTTGAGTGTTTTTGCAGTGTTTTACGGATATTTGCTAGTTTTTGAAGCTGCTAAATTCCCCAAACATTCAGGCTGAGCTGCATGTGCAGAGAGGCACGGACAAATATTTCACCAAGGACTTTCCTCAGGAAATTTTCTTTAAAGTTGGGGTCTGCAGGAGTTTTCTTTACTTGTTACTAAACACAAACTGGGCTCCACCTCCTCGGATCAGCGCCAGCAGCAGTGCACACCTACTGCCTCTGACCAAAGTGAACACACTCACTAGCCCAGCGACTTGGCATGTTGGCACAAGCTAATCACTGTTATTTGACATATACCTGGTTAGTAGAAAGCCAACTCTCATCACTCTTTGTCCTGAGCTGCTCTCCAAGTTCCCGAAAGTGAGTGAAAGTTGAGCCAAGCTTCACCCTTGTTTGAGAAAAAAACTTTTTTGGGAGTTTCACTTCACTTTGGTTGTGTTTTCTTGCTCCGTGTTACGTACAATGCTGTAGCCACTCAGGATAGCTTCTTCCACTCGCTAATGAACACCCAGAGTCACTTGCACATTGGGCGTGCTGTGATTGGCTGATGTAATCATGCCCACTCTCCACCCAGAAACATCCCTGCACAACCAAAATATCATCAAACAGGCTAAGGGAGGGGGTTGAGGCAGACACAGACACTGACACACATGTTTAGTGGCCAAGAAGTGAAGATTGAGCAGGATTATTCTTGGAAGATTTATGTCATGACCCTCAGTCATGTATTTGTTTTTTGGTATATGTTTTGTTAGTTGTATCTCTCCCTGGTGTGAGTGCGTGAGTGAGCCCAACAGGTGGAGATGGAGATGGAGGACGGTCGTTGTGATTGGTGGACAGGATTTTGGGGGGGGGGGGCTTCGATTGGAGGGATCAGGCATCTCCATCTTTAAAAGCCAGTGGAAGCCCCGCTCTCGCTCTCTCTGACTTGCCACGCCAAACAAAGAGCCGTGTGCCGCCTGAATGTCCTTGTAAAGCCTTGGGAGATATTACTTGTGTGAAGCCAAAAAGGCGAATTTTCAGGAAGGAGAAGCCCGTTTTCTTTTATTGGTACTTTTCTCTTGCTTTTCGTAGATTTAGTTAGGTAAGATACTTGTCATTTGTTTTTCATTGGTTCTTTTCCACAGGTAAGGTTAGATTCATAGGAACGTTTTGTTTGTTGTTTTGGGCTGTGCTCACGGTTAGTTAATAAAGCTCCTGTCCTAATTTAAAACCTGTTTCTTTGGCCTTTGTTGGGTTTGGGCAAGCAGAGAGGGCTCTGCATGTTGTGTCCTGGGCACCCCTAGGCCGGGGACGTAACAATTTAACATTTAATTTTTCAGGAAAATCCTGTAGACTATACCTTTAAGAAGTCAAGTTGAGAGATGTGAGGATTCAGCTAATTCACTTTTTGTTTAAAGTCTGAAGCTGTGTCATCCTCTTCTCTGCTCCCACCATGGGTTTTCATTCGGTCTCTGGTTCACTGCTACAGTTACACAAGAGCTGAAGTGTCTTACATCTCTTTCCTGCAGGCTGTGCGACCCTGCGCCTGGTTCTTACCTGTCTTCCTCTGTCCCTGCAGAATTGTTTGCCTCACCTGGTGCCAAACCTGCTGCAGGACTCCACCATTGCACTGTTATGAACTGAACTTCACACCACTCTCATCTGTCCCATCTGCTCACAGACCATTTAACGGACTTTTAGAGCTCCCAGCCCACTTGTGGGACTGAGCCGTGCTGTGCACGCGTGTGGTCCTTTATCAAATTAAACACATTACCTGTGTCTATGACAAACACATCAGCTGGATAAAGTGAAAGATCTAATGTTAGCACGAGTGAAAGGTCAGGCAGTCATCAGAGTCGTTAGGGTTCATCCTCTGGGGACCATGACACAGACGAACACTGCAAGAGAAACGTGCGTCCAGTAGCTAAAAACAGAGAAATGACACGGAGCTAACTTCCTTTTCAGCAGCCCAACTGCTGTCTCCTGACTTTAAATTACAGAGTGGATTAAATATAGTCGAACCATGTGCTGCCAACAGTCACATCTTAATGTCTGTCAGGAACATCAGAGTTTATATCAGAGTGTATTTCAGCGTTTGACACAATCTATTTGTGCGCTGAATTTAGACACGACTCAGGATTATCTGAAAAATGAGCCGAGGCGTTCTGAGGACGGACACGACTTCTTCTGCAGATTTGAATTTCCCTGCAGTGAGACCTCAGACAGGAGGTCTGAACTGTTTCCTTTCTTACAACAAACACACAAGATGTTTAAACTCTCCTTCAAGCAAAATTCTGTGCATGTATCACCATCACCTACAGACTTCAGCTCACCAGCAGACACAGCAGCATATGTGAGTTCAACAGCTGTGTGTGCGCATAATGTCCGTGCATAAACATTAGGGTGTTAAAAAAGTGTGCGTACATGCACGTGTGTTTGTGTGCATGGGTGTTAGTGTGTGTGCACAAATATGTCTGTGTGTGTTTGCGGTCTGTGTGTATGAACATGAGTGCAAGTTAAGTGTCTTTGTGCACGTGCACACATGGTGGCATCATTACTGTGTGTTTTATGTGTGCGTGTGGTTAAGAGCTTTGTGCATGTGCAAGTGCGTGAGTTTTTATAGTTAGCTGTGTGCACGTGGGTGTGTTTAATGTCTCTGTGCACGTGCATGTGTTCAAGTTTTTCTCATTCTCTGTGCAAATGAGTGTGTTTGAGATTAATTTTATGTGTCCTTGGATATGTGCAGTTTAAACAGTTTTGTGGATCAGCACTTAGGTGTGTGTTTCATTACGTGTGCGTGTGTGTGTGTGTGTGTGTGTGTGTGTGTGTGTGTGTGTGTGTCTTAAAAGGATGAAGTTGGCTGGGAGGAGCAGAGCGGTTGAAGCAGATGCCGCTACTCTTGGTTGGGCCACGTTAACACTGAGCCCAGAGTCTGCACGAGACTTTAATATTAGTGTGTCTGGGTGTGTGTCCATGTGTGTGTCACTGTGAGTCTCTGTGTGTAGTACAGCATGAACTGTGACCTTATAACGTTGGAGCAGGATATACTGTTCTCATACTGAAGTGTCGTATTAAACACTGAGCAGTGTGTGTGTGTGTGTGTGTGTGTGTGTGTGTGTGTGTGTGTGTGTGTGTGTGTGTGTGTGTGTGGCAGACAGTCTCTTCTGTGAAGCCTTTCTGGGTTTAAGGAGCTGATCCTGTAGATGTAAGAATAGTCGGTTTACTTTGAATTTCTCTAGTCTGTGTGAGGACGGTATAGAAATTCTGTTCCCTCCTCTGTGTGTGTGTGTGTGTGTGTGTGTGTGTGTGTGTGTGTGTGTGTGTGTGTGTGTGTGTGTGTGTGTGTGTGTGTGTGTGTGTGTGTGTGTGTGTGTGTCTGGACTGATCTGTGTTAGTGGTAACAGGAACAAACAGCTGACAGAGAACAATGAGTTCAGCAGTGTCTCTGTCATGTTTGGTATTCACAGCTTTAGATATTACAGTAATAATCTCTTAGATTAAACAAAGCGGCAGCTGCTGTGTGTGTGTGTGTGTGTGTGTGTGTGTGTGTGTGTGTGTGTGTGTGTGTGTGTGTGTGTGTGTGTGTGTGTGTGTGTGTGTGTGTGTGTGCTTGTTCTCACCAAACTGTGAGTCAGTAACAGAACCTTTCACTTACATAACGCATGCAGGTTTAACCTCTAATTACTCTGTAGTCTGTGGGAGTGGAGGACTCAGAGATTGAATCAAGTCTGGACGGTTCGATGTGGAACCAAGCTGCACTGAGCCCAGTGTACGTGTCCCGTTTGGAACCAATTCACAGTCAATGTTTTAGTATCATCAGGGCTTGACATTAACTTTTTTGCTCACCAGCCACTGTGGCTAGTGGTATCTGTGAGTTACTTGCCACTCAGCATTTTCACTGGCCACAATTTGTTGTTGGATAATTATGTTCAATATGATTAAAGCCGATGATGACATGCTAAAGTTTACTTTAAAAAGATTTACAACCTCTTTAAATGTAAATGACCCCTATGCACACTCAAAACAAGACTACATCACTGTTAAAATCCACATGTCCTTAATCAGGTATTCAGCTCTGATACAGTTGTGTGTAACATTGTGCTCCTTTCATATGAAAATATGCAGTTTATTAAGACATAGTAATTAAAATAGTAGTTTGTTATTGCTTATAATAAAATGGTAATGGGGATTAATTGAACTGATAAAAACTCAGCAAGAGACACTGTCTGCTTAAATATTTATTAATGATTGTAATCAGAAAATCATTTATTTTTTCATGAGAATGACAATAAAGGAGAGGTAAATTAAATTTCCTCAGAGCTTTCATCATCAGAGTCACCTTTTTGCTTGTCTCTCTGCTCCATGTTTGAGATAAAATTCAACTCACCAAAGTGGCCAGTGGGAGCGGCGGTGTTACCAGCCACTGCCGAAATCTACCCGCATTTGGCCGGTTGGCCAGT